>NC_081412.1:566320757-566620757 GCF_030272615.1 Cryptomeria japonica | reverse complement strand
GAAATAAATTCTTGTTTTCTTACCCAACTGATATGCCTTACATACCAGATTAGTAGGCTTAACAATCTAAGGTAGAGTTCTAACAACTTATGCATAACATATCTTAATCATTGAATCAAAATTTAAATGACTTATTCTCCTATGCTACAACCAACTCTCATCAATATGAGCAATCAAACAAATTTTCTCACCAACATTCAAATTAAAAATGTTACCTTCAATGTTAGTTCCAGATGCAATATCTATATTGGAGGCATTTAAGATCTTGCATTTTCCATTCTTGAATTGTAGATCATAACCTTTATCAACCATCTGTCCAACACTCAAAAGATTATGCTTCAAACCTTCAACATATAGGACATCATTAGTGTTATGCTCACCACCAAAAGAAATAGAACCTCTCCCACAGATTACATAGGCTTTGTCATCTCCAAATATTACCATTCCACCATCATACCTTTTCATACTTACAAATTTTCTTTTATCACTGGTCATATGATGTGAACAACCACTATTAATTACCCATTCATATTTTTCTTCAACTTTAGCAGCTAAAGCTTTCTCCTCAATAGTACAACTTGTGGAATCAATAGGTATAGGTCTATCTTCTTTAATGGAAATAAACACAACTTCATCTCCTTCTGATTCTTCATATGTAACACCTTCATCAACAGCATAATAATAGTTCTTTTGATTCCTATACTTGCGGTTAGGCTTTTAAGGCTTATCATACTTCTCATGCTTTTGATATCTATCATTTCTATCATGTTTATCAAACTTATTAGGTCTGTCATACTTAGCCATTCTCTTTGGGCATCTAGAAGTAAAATGTCTTATCTTGTTACAAGAGAAACATTTCAAAGGCAACTTTCCATCATACTTACTGACTCCTTTAGGCAATCTCCGGGCAATCAATGCTTCAAGCTCATCTATCTCTTTTTCTTATTCTTCCATCTCTTTTCTCTCTCTTTCATTTCTAGATATTCTGGACTGATTAGGATCATACTTCTGCTTAATAGATACAAATGCAGATGCCCTAAATGTTGTCTCAGACTTTCCATGTGATTCTCCAAATTTGCTCAGCTCAAATGCAACAATCTTTCCAACCAGCATATCTCTCGTCACTGTATTCACACTCTGGATTTGATCAATAACAACAACCTTATGTGTATAAGCAAGAGATAAAGATCTCAACACCTTAGCAATAATTTCATCTTCCTCAATGGTTCCACTGACACATCTGATACCTAGGACAAGATCATTCACCTTAGCCATGAAAGAGTGTATGTTCTCATCATCTCCCATCTTCAACATCTCATACTTTCCTTTCAAATTCTATAACTTAGTAACTTTCACCTGTTTATCACCTTCACATAGGATCTCAAGCTTCTCCCAGATCTCATGTGTGGTCTGACGTCCCATTATATTTGTCATTTCAGAATCAGTCAGGGCACTAAGTAATGCTTCCTTTGCTCTAATATTATGTTCAACTTCCTTGATCTCATCCGAAGTAGTCGGTGCATTTAGAGGAATTGAATAGGAATTCTTTGTAATCTTCTAGTAATCTTCACCAAGACATTTCAAGTGTACTTCCATCCAATTCTTCCATATAGCATAGTTACTTCCATCAAACCTCAGACTATCCTTCTTAAATATAACACCTTGAGCTGCCATCCTGGATCTCCTCAAATGGTTAAGCTTCTATAGGAGGATCTAGCTCTGATACCAATTGTTAGGAGCAACCAAGAAGGAAGACTAAGAGGGGGGAGGGGGTGAATCGGTCTTCACAGGATCTACAAACTTAATCACAAAAATAGTTTTGATAAACTGCAGCAATAAGACAGATAAGAAAATTGAAAGCACAACACAGCACCGAGATTTTGACGTGGAAAACCCGGTTAAGGGAAAAACCACAGTGGGAACCTACCCATAGTAAGATGATACTCTGCAGTAGTATGCAAAAATATTACAATGAGGAATGCATGTGCACATGCATTTAGGTACACTGCCTAGAGCTCACTGCTCAAATATAATTTCCCAAAAGGCTACAACCTTTAGGGAAGTCTCACTGACTTACAATAAGATTCAAACTACAATCTGAAAGAAATGAACCGAAAAAATAACATCTCCAAATGCCTGATTATAGTTATAGTTAAGCACAATTGTCTTCTCTGCAACACCAATCTCTCCTCAATACTTCACCGAAGGATAAATCTCTTATTCACACATACACCACTCTCTAATAATCCAAACACAAAATCGACACCTAAATTACATGAATATATCATCTATATATACAATTCATCAACCTTGATAACAAGGTCGGCTAAACCCTCAACCCTCAATTACTAAATTACATCACACGATACAAAGATCGACCACCAGACCAATATAATGATTTACATGACATAACATGGACCTAAATCAAATTTCCAAATGCTCAAATCCGCTAGAAATCACGCCAAGATCAACTGCAACATGCTACACCACCAGAAAAACTACATAACATGAAATTCATCACCGGTTCTTAGAAACCATAAAAAACTCGCACAACGATCAATGTAGATCAATAAAATAAATAGAACACAACTAGGAATCTATCACAAAGAAAGGTAACTTGCGGAGCATAAAATCACGATCCATCTGAAATAAAGATACACAAGGCCATCCCAAACAATATACCAAAATATCAGCACAAGATCTGATTATACCAGAATATACCAAAGGAAATATCAAACTCTACAAAATAGTGATCAACAAAACAACACTGCAAACCGAATCATAAGATCTTCCCAATAAACAATCACCGGATCAAATCACAAGAATATGTTGACATCAATGACAACAACATATCCTAGCAGCAGTAATAACCAACAATATCCAAGAAGAAGGCCCTATATTAGCATATTAAAAAATTTACTATTCACTTTTATTGCACACGAGAGAGAATTAAGAGAGAATCAAGAGCTCTTAATACATCCTTTGTGCATTATAGATCTTGGAGAGCAGCGGATGAGATGGTGACAAGAGAGGCTTTAAGGCACTATGCAAATGTGGTAGCGAGCATCAAGCGTCATTGATGATCAAATTGCCAAGTGAGTCTGAAAAATCGAGACCTTGCATGCCATTTTTGTATAAGCTTAAAATTCATCATTGCTTAACTAGAAATAAAGGGAAATCACAAATCCCTATCTAATTAAAGAATCCTAACAAATATCATTGAAATAATGCAATCAAAACAATAAGGATGTATAATATTAATCAAAACTCCCTATTCCATGAACGCATATAGTTTCCATTGTTCTTCTCTTCTTTGTGGTATGATGGCTCTCAGATACTGCATTGGTAACCTGCAAGTGACACAAAGATTCAAAGTTTGTGATTCAATTGAAAGTGGAGAATTGATCGTAAATTTATAAATTTTCGGGTGAGATTGATTAAGAGGTGGAACTCAGGTGAGCTCACATGCTGATTGATAGTTGAACTGTTGATTTGCAGGTGGAATAGAATAGATTGAATAGATAAATGAGTTAATTGATTGAGACAAAAACTGATTGAAAGATGAAAAAGAATGATTGGAGGAGAATTGAAGAGTTATGTAATTAATCAATTAAAATAGATTGGAAAGTTAACTGATTGATGACTTATTGAAATATTTTTGGAAAAAAACAAAGTGGAAGATAGAAATAGAGATTTGGAAAGATAATTGATTTAATTAATTGATCAATTGAATTAATTAATTTAGTATGTGCTTGAACTTTGACTTTGATTTTCAATTTAATCTTTGCATGAGAATTGATTCAAATATTGAATTTATTTTAAATTCAATTTGATATTTGAATATATTTAGAACTTGACTTTGGAATTCAATTTGACTTTTGCAATCATGCATAATGTATTTGAATTTAGAAGAAATTAGAAGAATTTGAATTTGAATTTGAGGAATTAATGAAATTAGATGAATTTAGGAGAATTAATGAAATTAAATGAAATTAGATGAATTTAGGAGAATTAATGAAATTAAATGAAATTTGAATTTGGGGATTTGGATTTTGAATTAGAAGAATAAATTAGTTAATTAAATAGTTTAAAGAAATTATTTAATTATTTAGAAATTGAATTTAATTAAATAATAAAGATTATTTAAATTAAAGGATTAAAATCACAATTAATTAAATAATATTTAGAAAAAGGTTAAATGATTAAATGATGATAGAATAGAAATTGAAATAATTAGTAAGATGATGAAGAAATATGAATTTAGAAGAATAACATTAATTAAATTAATTAAAGAATTATTTAATCAATTAGAGGAATAATTAGTATATGATCAATGAGACAGTTTTTGGTGTCTACATTTGCCCCTCTTTGAGACAATGTCAGAATGATGTTGTTTCAAAGAAAACGAAAAAAATTTCTAATGAAAAATTTCTGCCCCAGTAATGCCCTAGTGATACTTAGGGTGTAATGCCCCCTTGAAAAATTGGTCAAAAAATTATGGAGCTCAGACCAATTTAATGATAATGTTAGTAAGTTGAAGAAATGTTAGTAAATATGAGAATGAAATATTAGAGAGAATTGATGAAAGAACATGTTAGATGATTGAATGATGAAATTGATTTGAGTAAAGATGTTTGATGAGAGAATGATCTTGAGATAGAATCAACAAAATTTGATGAGAAAAAGAAATGAAAAGATTGATGATGGATACACGAACTTCTATGCCTTTATTCATAGCCCAATATATATTCATTACCAAGCCATATTATGTAACAATGGAGCTTTTCACACCAGGGTATAAGGAACCAAGATGTAAAGATATATCATTGAAGAAACAAACACGTAGCAGACAAGGAGTGAACCCTCCATTCTAGGAATAATGCCAGGGGTCGAGGTATGTGGGGTAGTCACAAGCATAGTTATCCTTCATGGGATACTTGCTGAGTGAATGTACTAATCACAGACACCCATTGGAACTATTGCCCTAGAACTTCATTGGTTCACACCACAAACAACAAATAAAGAAAAAGATAATGCCCATCACGACTCCTTTAGTCACTTGTGGACATCCTTGAGTAGCATAGGAACATAATCTATCACCAAATGATAAAAGATAAAGACTAACTAGGACAAAATTCAACAACCACACTGATCTGTGCCTTTGCTTTGATTGTTTGATATGATGGTTGATAACGTCTGATCTTAGAAAGTTTTGGACCCCGTTTAAGACTGACCTGTCTGATTTCAAGTGTATCCATTTCTGTTTAAGACAAGATAATGATCACTTGATATGTATATTGATACGATTGATAAGACAGTTTGATCAATTGATTGCAGATGTTTGATTAGATAGTTGTATCCTTTGTTAACTTCATGCAAAGTGTTTGCTGGATATCTGCTAGGGTGTTTGATTCTTGCGAGACATTTTATTGCAAGTTTTTTGATTGATTTTGATTATTTTTGGATTTTGTGGATTGATATTTGAATGTTTTTGGTTGATTTTTTTAGGACTTTATCTAGATGTTTTTGGTTGATTTTTTCAGGACTTTATCTGAATGTTTTTGGTTGATTTTGTGAATTAATATTTGAATGTTTTTGGATTTTGTGGATCGATATTTGAATGATTTTTTCAAGATCATATGTGAATGTTTTTTCGATATTTTCCCAGGACTTTATTTGATTTTTAGGGATTTTTCTTTCTTTATTTCTTTTTTTTTTTAATGTTTTTTGGATGTTTTAGGACCTTATCTAATTCTTAGGATTTTTATGTTTTTTGGATTTTTTTAGGACTTTATCTGATTCTTAGGATTTTTTATGTTTTTCAATGTTTTTCAGGATTTTTTCAGGACCTTATATGAATGTTTTTGGTTTTTGTGTTTTCTAATGTTTTTGGATTTTTTCAGCCATGCCCCCAGTATGCAGACCTATTGTGATATGCTGATCTACATAATTGCACATGTGAAGACAATATTTTTTTTTTGGCATGACTTATGCTAGTGCAATTTGTATGATTGAAGATGCATTTCCTATTCGAACAAGGATGATTGTTTGCATTTATCGCTATGTTATACATTGATTATTTTTAAGGTATACAACATTTCAGAGATAGGCACAAATTTGATTATCAAGATCCTTTGGAACATACAAATTAACACACTTAGTGACTAGGATTTACAAATGGAGACGCAGAAAACTTCCCCATTGATTCTTGAAACTTTGATCTTCTTTTGCCCATGTGTGTGCAAGTGAATTTTTTCCATCTCTTATGATCATTAGAGACTCTTAGCATCCTATGTGACTAGCTACGTAGTTTATTTTGACTTCAAAAACATCCTGGATAGAGCCTCGCTGGCAGTTAGACATTTATAGCCCCGACAAGGTTATTCACTATAATCTCTTGAATATTCCTCCATTGCCAGCAAGCGTCTATAGCCCTGATGGAGTTACCCACATGTTCCCATAGCCAAGCTTTTATTGCATTTTTTATGCATGATATTTCAGTTATATATCTTTTTTCTTCTTTTTCTTTTGATAGATATGTAAACATAGCTATATTTTCTCTTTTATTCTCTTGCATTGGCTTGTATGTAATGAAACCTACATGGGTGTGACAATTACAGTAACGTTGAAGTAGAATAATGGATTTTTCACTAGTCATATGATCAACTAGGTATCTATAATGATTTAGAGCAACAGTTTAATGTGTAAGATATAGCAATTGATAGACTTGAGAGATAAGACACAACAGTGAAACTTCTACCCAACCATAGACAAATCCTAACAATAAGGTGATGTTAAAGATAATTGACCTTAGGTTTTGAAATCTTCCTCCTCAAGTATCTAAGAAATGAGATAACCATCACTTCATTCATGTGTAGAGAAGTGATTAACTAAGACAATCTCCTTGTTTTATTGATGCAACTATATGTGAATGTAGGAACTATATGCTATGAAAATTATGAATATGATGCGCTTGAAAATAAACTATATGCAATGCAATGCTTTTAAGAAAATAAAATGAAAATACAATCTAATCTAACCATAATCAATGGGTCTTATGGATCCCACATCCCACAACTTTTGTAACTCCACTTTTAAAGTGATATGTGGATTCATTTTCTTGAGTTTCTACTTGTATGGCTTGATTCTTGATAAGTGATGTAACACCAATTCTAGATCCATCCCTAGAATTTAAACATATGATTCAGCCAAGTGCATGTTATGTATAATTGTCCCTTCTACTACGTTGACTTCTTCTATCTTTTCCACAAGTAATGTGATACTTTCTCATGCAATTGGAAGATCTTTTAGTTTGTTTTTACCAATGTTTTCAACCTTATCAGGATCTTGTGAAATAGAGGAACTCGCTTCTCCAAAGTACACTGTACTATCAAGGTTTATTTCATCTCCTGTCTTATAATCATCATGTGGAATTTTGACACCCATGAATTCTGCTATAGCTTCATCATTTTCAAACCAATCTAGATGTGATGGTTCTTCTTACTCAATAGGAAAATCCTCTAATCCATTTTTACCATTGCTTTCGATCTCATCATGATCCTGTGAAGTAGGGAAGTTATTGCTTTGCTTTTGATTTTGAACTGAATCATAGCTGGAAGGGATATTATAATCTTGCTTAGGAGGTGGATGTTGAATGGGACTAGGAAAGACACTTTGCTCTAGAGATGGAAGGTGATCTTCTTGGATGTAATACAAAAAGATTAGGGGATCATCATAACACTCTTGATAGGTGGGATCTTGATACAAAATTGGATTATATTGGAGAGTCATTTTATCTTGATCTTGATTTATGCTAAGACTCATTTCTTTTAACTTTGGATTATCCTCTTGACATGGGGTAGGCGTTTGGATATGCATGGGGGATTCTTGGAAGGATTCAACATTTTGGTACGGTAAGAATGGATTTTGAATGGGAGTGTTTGGAGTATGTTTGATTGGAAATGGAGTATATGGTAGCATTGGATCCGAGATTTCTAAATTGTGTAAGGTATTTTTGGTAAAAAATGGATCAACTTGGATTTCCATTTTGGATAGCCCTTGAAAGGTTTCATCATTGGATGCATTGCTTGACAAAGATGGTAGGGATTGATCATGGGATGGAAAAATGGTGGGAGATATGAGGCTTACTTGAGAGTCAAGTTTATGAGAGGATAAGCTATTGCTAGACACCAATATATGATTTTGATCTTTCTTGGAAATCATGTTTTCGAAAACCTTTGTGAGAATGTCTATTATGCGATTATTCTTTGTAGGAACATGTGAATTGTTTTGAGGGATAGACATAGTTTGGTTGTGATTTTGAGTTTGGCTATTTGAGATATCCATGTTCCATGTGGGATTATATAACTGGTCACTATTTGGTTCCATCTTATTCTTTTTCTTTTTGTGACCTTGTGATGGGCATTTAAGAATGCTATATGAGGTATACATAACAAACTATGCAAGAGCTGACATGAGGACACTACTTGATGTTTAACCTTGATAAACTTTGGACTTTAAGATAAATGTAAAATGAGGAAAATAATAAGGACGATAATGAGGACTATGCAAGGGCTTATGCAAAGTAAGGACGTAAATGAGGACTATAATAGGGACAATAATGAGGAGGACTGGACGTAAATGAGGACTATAATGAGGATGATACAAACCCTAAGGACTCTAAGAAAACCTATGGTCACAAGTATGTAAGATGTCTTTGCTATGAAAATTTTGGACTTTGTTGAATTGTTGGATGTTTCAAGATAGAATTTGTTTAAAGTAACTTTTTTTGTGGGACAAAATATTTTTCCAATTACACTGTCTGAAGATAAGTATAGCTGGATTAATTACGTTCTGACAAAATGTGAGAATGCAGAGTTACACAAGGCATGGCCTAAAATAGCCCAAATACTGACTCAATACTAGTTCAACACAATGATACATACAAGAACACATAAGACAATCTTAGGCTGGATATTGGAAACCATTCAAAGAGGCCCTTATGAAATACCAAAACAAGATGAATAGCTAGAGAGTCGGGCAACACTGGCTCCACTCTGTGACACACTTCTCGGGCATGCCAGTCTCTCTTACCCCGAAGATCCATAGAACTTATCATTGAGGGATTTCTATCTTAGAATGCAAGGTACATGAAGAGTATGTATGGGGTACGATCCACACTCCCAGAATCAATGAATGTTGGATACTGGGATTTGGGCTACTAAGTTGGTTCTTCTTGTAAATTTTGAGGGGTCCCGATCTAATGACAGATTCTAAGAGAAATCCTCTTAAGACTTTAGTTAAGCTTATCGGTGTAGGGAAGGCCCCCACATACGTTGAATTCACTCAACACTCTAGCCGCCTGACTAGTATATTTATATAGCAGCTCAAAAAACCTGCTCAAGAGTATGCAGGGAGAGGTGATATCCCCAACGCATCCCAATTTGAAATACCTCTGTGGGGTGATGAAATCCTTAGTCAGAGATATCCCTCACTACTAAAAAGAAAAAGTGGGTGTCATTATCACCTTTCCCTCTCTCCCAAGGCCCTAAAGGTGGGTGGAAAGGTACTTAATGCAATAATGGGTCCACCCAAGACACAAAAGTTCCTTTTTCCTTATATATCGCAATGTATGATTTATTCTATTGATAAGGTAGATTCATGTCAATTTTAAAGCCCAAACTAAGGTGTGAGATACACATGTGCATGTCTATTTTAAACACCAAAGTGAAGTGTGAGATCATGCATCTCAATTTGAATCCAAGATTTATTTTAAGCACCAAGATGAAGTGTGAGATCATGTATGTCAATTTTAATCCAAGATTTATTTTAAGCACCAAGATGAAGTGTGAGATTATGCATGTCAATTTTAAATCCAAAATCCAAAAGTGAGTTAACCCTAAAGGATCCTACAATCAAATTATCTATAGTATTAAAATAGTCTGGGATGATCAAGCCTTCTTTGTAATTTCACTACATGCTATAAACAGAGAATTAGTAACCACAAAACCACACAGAAAACTATATAGAAAACTAGAAAACAGAAAGCCAATTATCTACCAAATGAGTGTGACACAATAAAACTATGAATACGTGAAACTTACTAGACAAATGCAGAATATGAATAGGACGAATATGCGATACTGTTAGGACAAATGCATGCTAGTTAGATGAATGCATAACAGTTATGACAAATGCGTAACAACTAGGATGAATGCGTAACAGTTAGACAAATGCGTAACGGTTAGGATGAATGCATAACAGTTAGACGAATGCACAACAATTATGATGAATGCAAAATAGTTAGGGAGAATGCAAAATAGTTAGGGCAAATGTGTAACAGTTAGATGAATGCACAACAGTTAGGACGAATGCGAAACAGTTAGGATGAATGTGAATTTTTTTAATACCGATGAAATCCGTACAAAACATAATTTAAAAAAAAAAATTGTATGATTCTGCAAAAGCACAAAAGAAACACAAAGGGTTAATTAGCTGTTTTTCACATTGGGTTCACCAAAATGTATATGCATAAAATTCATCATTGCTTAACTAGAAATAAAGGAAAATCATGAATCCCTATCTTATTAAAGAATCCTAACAAATATCAATGAAATAATGCAATCAAAACAATAAAGATGTATAATATTAATCAAAACTCTCTATTCCATGATTACATATAACTTCCATTGCTCTTCTCTTCTTTGTGGTCTGATGGCTCTCAGATATTGCGCTAGTAACCTGCAAGTGACACAAAGATTCAAAGTTCATGATTCAATTGAAAATGGAAAATTGATCGTAAATTGTGATTCAATTTAAAATAGAGAATTGATCGTAAATTGTGATTCAATTTAAAATGGAGAATTGATCGTAAATTTATAGATTTTTGGGTGAGATTGATTAAGAGATGGAACAAAATGATTAAGAGGTGAAACTCAGGTGAGCTCACATGTTGATTGATAGTTGAACTGTTGATTTGGAGGTGGAATAGAATAGATTGAATAGATAAATGAGTTAACTGATTGATAAAAAAGCTGATTGAAAGATGAAAAAGAATGATTGGAAGAGAATTGAAGAATTATGTAATGAATCCATTAAAATAGATTGGAAAGTTAACTGATTGATGACTTATTGAAAGCTTTTTGGAAAAAAACAAAGTGAAAGATAGAAATAGAGATTTGGAAAGATAATTGATTTAATTAATTGATCAATTGAATTAATTAATTTAGCATGTGCTTGAACTTTGACTTGATTTTTAATTTAATCTTTGCATGAGAATTGATTCAAATATTGAATTTATTTTAAATTCAATTTGTTATTTGAATATATTTAGAACTTGACTTTGGAATTCAATTTGATTTTTGTAATCATGCACATGTATTTGAATTTAGAAGAAATAATAAGAATATGAATTTGAATTTGAATTTGAGGAATTAATGAAATTAGATAAAATTAGGAGAATTAATGAATTTGAATTTGGAGAATTAATGAAATTAAATGAAATTATAATTTGGGGTTTTAGAATTTGAATTAGAAGAATAAATTAGTTAATTAAATAAATTATTTAATTATTTAGAAATTGAATTTAATTAAATAATAAAGATTATTTAAACTAAAGGATTAAAATTACAATTAATTAAATAATAAATATTTAATTAATATTTAAAAAAGGGTTAAATGATTAAATGACGATAGAATAGAAATTGGAATAATTAGTAAGATGATGAAGAAATATAAATTTAGAAGAATAAGATCAATTAAATTAACTAAATAATTAAATAATTATTTAATCAATTAGAGGAATAATTAGTATATGATCAATGAGACATTTTTAGGTGTCTACAATTTTTGTGTATTTATTAGCCTTATAAGGTAGGAAAACAACATTCTTGTGGGTTTGTGTCCTACGGGAATGTGCATAGAAGAGACAATAACACGTTCTTGCTGCTTGCGCAAGGGAGCAAGATCGAGAAATGGGATGGGTAGAATGGGTAGGTTTGGGAACGTGTTCCTATATCATCGGGGACACATGGGATAGCAAGGAGAATGAGCTCCCACGAGTTCAATACCAATGGGAACACATTCCCATGACCTAGGGTGGAGAGGAAAGAGCAAGGGAATCGAGAGGGCATTCTCGCCTTGGCAAGAACACATGTTAGGATGGCAAGAATGTATTCCCACGGTCTAGGGAGGGGAGAAATAGTGGGAATGCTAGAAATAGAAGAAAAGACTGAGGAAAAGGAGCCAAGAGGAAAAGAATAGATAGGGATAAAGGGATGACATGCTGATTTGCTTCACTGCAAGGGAGTGTGGACATCCTGGTTAGTCGGGAGAGGCGATTGGCTATCTTACAAGTTGCGAAGCAGTTCAAACCTTTTGAGTGGTTGCAAAATGATGCAATCAAGCTGGGATACATAACATGGATGCCCCACATTAGGTTAGACATGACCATGCTAACAACAATGGTGAAGAGGTGGAGTGACACTGCCACCTTCCATCTTCCTATAGGGGACATGAAAGTGACCGATGAGGACATGTATAATATTTTGGGATTGCCTATCAGGGGGTGTGAGTGATCATAGAGTGGGCACCTCTAGATGATGCTATTTAGAGGTTGGTTAGGGCTAGTGTGGAGCTGCAAAATGAGAAACTATCACTCAAGCAGGTACTGAGGTAGGCGCCACCTAGCAGATAGATCTCCTTTTTTGTTTGTGCATTGGTCAACAACTTCATTTTTCCAAACAAAGGTGGGAAATCAGTTGTGTTAGGTATGATCCAAGTATGCATCGATGTAGTCGATGGAGGTCAATTAATAGCTTGGGGTACATTGGTTTTGATGAATTTGTATAGGGAGATCCATGATATATGCTATTATTGTAGCCACAGTTTTGGGTATGTGACATTACTACATGTGTGAGCATGGGAGCACATTGTGGTTACCCAGGCAATAGATAGGATGGGTAGGCCAATGGATATTCTAATTGTATTAAGTTATAGAGATGGATTCCATTATGAGGAGATAGAGGACCTGGACCACTAGAGGGTCATTTTTGATATATTAGACATAGCAAAAAACACATGGTGCCCATACATGGGCATGGTATGTTGGCCAGAGGATCCTTGACATATACCTTATGTGATCACCCCTATGTATATTATCGGTAGGTGGGAGTATGTCATCGAGAGATATAGAACTGATAGGGTGCGACGTCAATTTGGTTTTGTCTAGGACATGCTAGAGGCACCTCACAGGTTTCACAAGATGACAAGAGAGTGAGTCGCTAAGTTTGGTCCATTACTAGGAGACAAGATGGGTCTGATAGATGAGTGGACCTGGTTAGAACTGACAACATGGGATCCTTGAGAAAGAGTTGTTGATCTAAAGGTGACCAATGCATACACATCATGGTGGGATGGGGTGAGGCCCATTGCAGTGGGTAGAGTAGGATTGGTGCCCTTAGATGCACAAAGGAGGGTAGCATAGGTGATGGGTGTCAGGCCAAACACATATCAACCATCCCAAGGGAGTAAAATGATAGAAATAACCACAATTTTGAGGAGGGCTAGGGGATTCCAACAGTGCCAACAACACCTATCGAGAGGGGGTAGCAGAGGATAGGGACATGAGCTAGGACAAGGACAAGAGAGAGAGAGAGGGGGCCTAGGCCATGGATGTGGATGAGGGTGCACATCAACCTATAAAGGAATAGGCATAGGCATAGGGGAAAAGGTAAGGGATGGAGACATAGGTTAGACCCCAAAAAGAAAGGAGGGAGGAGAGGAGAGAGGGATCGGTGGCACCACTAGACCTATCAACGCACATACAATCATTACAAGAGGTAGTAGCCAGGGTAGATGAGTGGATTTGAATAGTCACTATAGAGAGGGACAACCTCAAATAGGAGAGAGATCTGGCAAAGCAAGCCAGGGTCCAACTATAGGTAGATAGAGATTGATTGATACAGGAGAGGAATGTAGCCATATTTGTGAGGGATTCTATGGAGCATGCACAATAGCAAACATAGGAGAGGGTCTCCTGGTACCAATGGGAGAGGGATGAGGTATGATAGACAACCGACAATAGGGGAGGTGGAGAGGAAGCCCTAAGTGTGGTCATCAAGTGGTAGCTAGAGGAGATATATGAATTATCTCACTAGGTAGGGTGGTACAGGGCGCATTATGAGACTGTAGTCCTACCTCCACAAAGAGAGACATACATAGCCCCTCCCAAAGCTAGATGATCCAACTCTTCACACAATGGAGGATCGAGTAGAAGCATGGGGAAATCCAACTAAAGTAATGACAGATCAAGCAAGGGGACCCACACACAGTAGAGTGGGCAGAGCACAGGGTCATCATCAGGATCCACATAGGAATCCCAGGGGCATGATCAGGGATAGGGGCCTATAGGACAGGGACCTGCATAGTCTCCCTAGAGTATTTTGTATAGTTGATGCACATGACCATTTTTACTTTTGATAAAACCATACACAGGACTTTATTCATAAATTTTCTTGATTCTTTGTACCCCATGCATTTTTTTGAGCATGAGTGTTGTACCCATTCTTTTATTCACAATGATTCAGAGATGTACATTATTCTTTTATATGTGATGTACCATATGATATATACATAGACACATTTGTACATATAATTTTGACAGATTGTTTGATGATCATATATATATATATGTATATATGTATGTATCTATGTATGTATGTATATATATGTATGTATGTATGTATGTATGTATGTATATATGTATGTTTGTATGTATGTATGTATATATATGTATATACATATGTATGTATATATATATTTATATATATGTATGTATATATGTATGTATGTATGTATGTATATATATGTTAGCGTGTGTGTGTGTGTGTTGGTACACACATACATACACACACACACACATATATATATACACATACACATACACATACACATACACATACACATACACATACACATACACATACACATACACATACACATACACATGTATGTATATATGTATGTATGTATATATATACACACACATATATATGATGGACTTGAAAAGCACTGAGAGGGGGGGATGTGAATCAATGACACCAAAACAAACACTACTTCAAACACTAACTGGTAGATGAACTTAACCAAGCATTTAAACAAAATACATGCTATCCAAAATGGAATAACAACATCCACAAAAAGTAAAACATCCACCATAACACAAGTGTTTATACATGGAAAATCCAAATAGGTAAAAACCACAGTGAGATGGAACTCACAAGTTAACTATTTGCAGTAATAGATAACTAACCGGTTAAGGACTTACAAAGTGCTCTGCTAGGAGCGAATCTTGTTAGAGATCCCAAGCTTGATTAGAAGCTTATACCCTGTTAGGAGTAACCTCGCTAGAGGATTTGAGAATCCAAACTAATGGATCACCTTGTTAGAGGATTTGTACAATGAAGCTTGTTAGAGCTTACTCGGTTAGAGGATTTGATTTTGTTGTAATGATTAGAAAACAACAAGAGTGGTTTGATCTATTCTGAGTAGCACAATACTTGCTTGATCAGATCATTCTAAGTACATTCAACACTGCTCTTCATCTTAACACTTATCGCTCTTTAATAAAAGCTTTCACTTTTTATGCATATCAGTATTCACATAATCTCCTCTTCTATATCAGTTTCAAATGATTCACTAAGATGTCTTTAAAAAGACATTCAGATCTTATGTCGGCCTTAGGAAATCAAAACACAATTTCCTAGGTGCAATGTATCTAGACAAGTAAACATAACTCATCACAAAAATGACCACCAACAAAACGGTGCTGGTAACTCATCACAAAATCAGATACCGGTTAGAACAGTCAATACCGGTTGGAATAAAACATGTGAACTGTTGTCCTGGAATCTTCCACTTGATCTCCATCTTCATCTTCATCTTCATTTTGATGCCGACTTAATGTAACCACAGGTTATCTCTTATGCACATACCGGTTGACACAAAGTACCGGTTAGAGATGAACCTTAAACATATCGGTTAACAATGTAAACCAATGAAGTTACACTGGTAGTCAATGTAATCATATGTGTGTGTGAGAGTGTTTCATCAATGACAACAAGTGATGAATACATTACAATCATCATCAAGACAACAATCTCCCCCTTTGGCATTGATGGCAACAGTTAGAAACTTTTAGAGTAATACAATACCGCTAAGTGTGCATACACAACATATTTACACATGTGCTTATGCTCCCCTTTAATGCAATACTCCCCCTTAATGCATGCATAAATACAAAATTTTCAAAAACACACATACATATTATTACTCCCCCTTTGACAACAATGCCAAAATGATAAAGTAAAATATATACATATATATAGAAAATCCGTATTAAAGTGTTTAGCATATATTACAACTTAAAAAAAAGTTCATGCACTGGCTAATCTCATAAAAATATCATTGAAGTTCTATTTCATCTGGGATAAAGCATTTTCCCATGATTCCAGTATGTTAGCAATATACTAAGATGTAGACATCAACTGGGAATGAAATTCTTCCATTGAGTCTAGCATGCAAGTTTCAGGAGTAGCAAGAATAGCTTCTGCATTGGAGTAGGCTCTCTGAAGAATGTTGACCTGTGAGGTGAGCTGACTCTTGAGTTCTTTTAGAGATCAGAATCTCTTAGCCTTCTCATTATCATTCATGTTCAATCTATCATGCAAGTCATCTATAGACCGGTTAAAGGCATGAATGGAGTCCTAGAGTGGGACATATGCCTTGCATAACCTTTCCATTTCTTGCTCAGTTTCAACTTGACTCTTAGAAATGTCAGAATAAAAGAAAGTAACATTGGAGGTAGAGGCAAGATACTTTCCTCCAGATTCAATAGCTTTCTTCAAAAGACTTCCATTATGAGATAAAGCCATTTTGCCACTTTCAATGTTCTTTGCCAGTTTATCTCCATATTTCTTCTTGTGGCTCTTCTCAGCAGACATTTGAGCAGCATCTTCAAGTGACTTGATTTGATCAGGTGCATCTACAACTAATTGACCAAGTTTGCTAATGGGTGTAGGAAGATGTACAATAGCTATTTCTGGTAGTAAACCAAACAAAATTTCTACTGTATTCTGGATTATCTCTCCTTCAATCCTTTGCTCTTTTAGTCTCTTTTTGTGTGCTCAAGATTGCATAACATTAGCAATCTTCATCATTTCAGACGCGCTCAAAGTGTTCATGTCAGTGGTTCCTGAAATACTTAAAGAATCATCATCATCATCTTCAAGTAGCTTCTGCTTTGTTGGTTCAGAGGGTACACTCTTAATGATAGCTCTTTCTGTGTTCTTCTCTATTGTCTCTTTAGGTAACCGAGTGACAACTTTCTCAATAGACTCCCTTTGAGTATTTTCAATGACCGATGGAGATTGGGGTTTCTCCAGTTGTTCTGTTTCTGGTTCATTATCCACTGTTAGTTGAATACTTGGTTGTTGAACTAATGAAACTTGTACTTCAGTGATTGTAGGAGGCTCCATATCTGGTGCAGTGATGTCTCTAGATAGGTCTACTGTGTCCTGAACATCTTCATCAACAAGAATAATGGAATCATCTTTCTTCTTGATTGGATAGGCTATGTTAGCTTGAACAATCTCCTCTTCATCCATTTCCGGTTGAGGAACATCATCTATAGTATTATCCTTATTGCTAGAGTGGATGACTTCTTCCCTCTTTTTGATTACACAGGCTAGCTGATGTGTCTCAGTCTCAACAACTGCCCTTTTTGCATTAAGAAGCTTCAATCTTCTCATTTTAAAATCAAAATATACTTTGTATTGCTCAACTAAAGCACTAATTCCATCTGATGATAAATTGGGAAAATATTGTACAAATATTTCATCAATAATCCTCTTTTCCAATTGAATTGCTTCCTCCCATTTATCTAAAAGAGTATTATACAAAGAGATTGAAATATCTTTTTCCAAGTCATGCAGAAATTTATTGTAATGACCCAAATAAGTTATTACCTGTTGGATTACTTGCTTCTACTCATCTTCAGTGAAAGAATCAAAATATTCTTTGACATTATCAAACCTATTTCTTCCTAATGTTTTCATTGTTCTCTCAAAAACCATGTTAGGTTTGTAGGTAGAAATATCTATAGGTGTAGTTGCCTTTGGCACTACCTTTACCTTCTTGGGTGCTCTGCCGATTGCTTTTTCCTTCTTTGGTTCTTCTTCAGAATTTGTACCCTCAAACTCTAGTTGCAAAATCAATTTCTGATTTCTCTTCTTTGGTGTACTCTCCTTCTTTACATATACTTTAGGTGCCAGTTCCTTTTTGGTTAGTACACTCCGAGTCACCCTTGTGGTCTTTTTCACAGGAGATTTTTCTCATCATTCTTTTTCTTTCCTTTCACTTTAGCTATAGGTGCACTACCTGTTTCAGTTGGTGCAACTTGGACTGCCACAATGTCCAATTTTGCCTTTTGTTTATCTTAAGGCGATGCTAACAAGGTATTAGCATAGCCAACTAGTAAATCACGATTAACCTCATAGCTCATATCTTCCATCTCTTCCTCTCTAGGCTCAATTGCTTGCATCAAGCAAAAGTCAGCGGTAACAATGAAGATTATATCTTTTGCAAAGTGTTTTACCACATCTTCAGGTAGCCTCATTCTCATGCTCATCTTTTTCTGAAATTCATTTAAATACTTGTTCAAGGCAACTGAAAAAGTATTCTTCACAACCTTAATGCTATTCTTGATCTGTGCATTGACCAATTGTTCTTTGGACCATTCAATGTCTCCTATACCTGGTAGGAAGTTATGAAAATAGAAAAATAACCCAGTTAATAGTTGACCATATTTGAACTTTTGTGTGTTGTCCTTCTTAATGGATTGTAAAATTTAAAATAATTGCACTCTGATGGCTTCACAAATATCATAATCTACATTATCAACAATCATTCTATGTGCTGTATGAATTACTCAAGATGGAACACTGTTAAGTCTACTGGAGTAAAATACCTGGTAGCCTATCACCATTGTTGCAAGTTTCGCTGTAGGATCTCTAATATTGTTGATAGAAAAAGAATGCTTATCAGGTGTAGAACTGGTTAACTTGAAGACAATATCCTTTGAAATTCTTCTTAACACGGGAATTTCACTGGTTGAGAAATAACCTGTTATAGCCCTAATAGCTTCCTTGGTTATTGTGTGAGTCCTCTCTAAATACACATTCTCTCCATGGACTCAACTCAAAATGATTCTTATGTGTTCTTCCTCAAAATCTTCAAGAAAATAGGCAGCATTATGAAAACCTTTTTCAAAAACCCTATCATATTTTGTTTCAATCTTTTGGATCTTATCACAGAGTGATTTCAACTATGTATAGATGTGTAGAGTTCCCAAATCTTCTATTTTACAATCTATATAGCTGGACAAGTCACCTTTGACCACAACACCACTCGGGACTTGCGACAATGCATTATAAGACATAATTTCATCTACCTTTAGAGCTTCCTGAGGCTCAGTAGTGATCATCAACCTCTCTACAGACTTAGAAGTAGATGCTATTATAGATAAACAAGTTTCAAAGTGTTATAAAATGAAATACCTTGTATCTTGCACGTCGCTCCGTTTCCCGATTAAAATGTTGAAATTCACACCCGTTCGCCTCTCTGCAACTTTTGATTCAACTTGATTTCTCTAAACATGAAACAATTCGCCAATTGACAACAAGACAATCTTGTTCAGCTCTACAATCGCTTCAAATTTCTTTTTTGAAAGAGTTAGGGTAAAAATGATAAAGTAAAACTAGTTTTTATCCTCTTTACCAATTGTAATAAATGCTCGCACTTTAGGTTACAAACCCTAATTTCATCGCTTAAGTGAAATACTGGTTGAGAACATGTCAACAAAAAGTCACCAAAAAATCATAATTTAAAAATTCTTTCCCGTTCATTTAACAAGGGGTCTGGAGATGTTTTATCGTTAAGCTCCCCTTAGCCATGTTAAACTTAGCTGTGTTGGATTCTCTTCACTGGGTGAAGGAATAGTTTCTTCTCCAGGTGAGTCATCACCTTTCTTTTTCCAAATATGATTCATATCTTCTCTGGTTTCCTCAACATCAACTTTCTGCTTGCCTTTCTGATCCTTGATGGAGTTGACCAGTTTGCTATTTCTTGATCTGCAAAAATTTGCTAAGTGCCCTGGTTTGTTGTAGTGATAACAAACCATACTAGATGATCTCCAGGGTCCTGCATTTCCTCTTCCTGTTCTTCTTTTGCAGTTCATAGCCACATGACCAAAGTTATTACAAAAGGTGCAAACAACATTTGTTACCTTTTCCATTTTGAATGGACTAAACCGGTTGCCATAGGATTTTTGCTAGTTCAAGTTTACCCGATTATCAAAGTTCCTTATCCGGTCACCATTTGGTCTAGGATGCATGTGTGGTACAAGATTGTTTTCTCCATATCTGCACTCAATATGTCTATGCCCATACATTCCACATGTGTAGCAATGACCTTCAAACTTTCTAGACACATACCTAGCATTAGTATTGTAATTTACGTTTCTGTTAGGTTTGTCTCTAGAAACATTTGCAGTATGACCAGGCTTATGAAAAAAAAAGCATATAGGTTTAAAAACCTTCTTACTGATAGTCTTATTGACTTTAGGAGCAGTTTTGTTCTTTGTACTAGAGGATTCACCTTTTTCAGTTGTATGAAAACCAACTCCAGAGATATCACCCTTCATTCTCTGTGATTGAATTTGTTCTTCCAGCATGATAGAAATTTTGACAAACTTCTCCAATTTCTTATTGGCTTCAGTAAGCTTTTTGACAAGATCTTCATTATGCTTAGATGGGTTCTCTTTCAAAGATGATGCCAACTCAAGGTCTAGCTTTAGGTTCTCCTTTTCTTCTGTTTCAGCAATCAAGTCCTCATGCATAGTGTCTTTTTCCCATTTGATCTTTATAATCTCTTGATCTCTTACCTTGATAAGATCTTCAGCAGCTCTTCTGGCTTCTAGTTTCTGACTCATGCGGATAGTGAGACCTTTTAGCTCTCTTCTTAGATTCAGTTTCTCACCGTTCACCTTTTCAACTTCATCTTCTAAAGCTTCAATATTGGCTTCATTTGAAGAACTATTATCAGATATTTCTAATAGTTTTTCAGATAGCTCTCTCCTTTTGACTTGAGAAGCTTTCAGTTTTCCCCTAAGGGATTCAAATTCATTTCTGCTAGCTTCTAGCTCTCTAACCATCTCAAAGTAGCTCCTGTCCCCTATGGTAGTTTTGAGACTCCCTTCTAAGAGGTTAGGCTTCAAAGTAGTTAGGCTTTGATACCAATTGATGGACTTGAAAAGAACTGAGAGGGGGGGGGGGTGAATCAGTGACACCAAAACAAATACTACTTCAAACACTAGCTAGTAGATGAACTTAACCAAGCATTTAAACAAAATACATGCTATCCAAAATGAAATAACAACATCCACAAAAAGTAAAACATCCACTATAACACAAGTGTTTATACATGGAAAACCCAAATAGGTAAAAACCACAGTGAGATGGAACTCACAAGTTAACTATCTGTAGTAATAGATAACTGACCAGTTAAGGTCTTACAAAGTGCTCTTCTAGGAGCGAATATTGTTAGAGATCCCAAGCTTGATTAGAAGCTTATAGCCTGTTAGGAGTAACCTTGCTGGAGGATTTGAGAATCCAAACTAATGGATCACCTTGTTAGAGCTTACCTGATTAGGGGATTTGATTTTGTTGTAATGATTAGAAAACAACAAGAGTGGTTTGATCTGTTCTGAGTAGCACAATACTTGCTTGATCAAATCATTCTAAGTACATTCAACACTGCTCTTCATCTTAACACTTATCACTCTTCAACAAAATATTTCACTCTTTATGCATATCAGTATTCACATAATCTCCTCTTCTATATCAATTTCAAATGATTCACTAAGATGTCTTTAAATAGACATTCAGATCTTATGTCAGCCTTAGGAAATCAAAACACAATTTCCTAGGTGCAATGTATCTAGACAAGTAAACATAACTCATCACAAAAATGACCGCCAAGAAAATGGTGCTGGTAACTCATCACAAAATCAAATATCGGTTAGAACTGTCAATATCGGTTGGAACAAAACATGTGAATCGTTGTCCTGGAATCTTCCACTTTATCTCCATCTTCATCTTCATCTTCATCTTCATTTTGATGCCGACTTAATGTAACCATAGGTTATCTCTTATGCACATACCGGTTGACATAGAGTACCGGTTAGAGATGAACCTTAAACATACTGGTTAATAGTGTAAACCAATGAAGTTACACCGGTAGTCAATGTAATCATGTGTGTGTGTGAGAGTGTTTCATCAATGACAACAAGTGATGAATACATTACAATCATCACCAAGCCAACAATATATATATGTATGTATATATATATGTATGTATATGTATATGTATATGTATATATATATATATATATATATGTATATGTGTATGTGTATATGTGTATGTGTATATGTATATGTATATGTGTATGTGTATATGTACATATACACATACACATATACATATATACTGTAGCTAGGAATTTGGAATTCATCAAAGCAAATTGAAATTAAACTAGCTCAATCACGAAAACTCAATTGCAATGATAAGAAAACCTACAAACATTCAATAGAGATATGAAAATAAAACATTCAATTCAAACGCAAACCATCACAAATGCGAATGTCTTCTCCATGATTCTCCATTGTCCTTCTTTCTCCTTCAAATTGCTTTGTTTTGTGGATCTCACCTACAAGTGCATAAGCATAATATGAAAGCAAGATTGACAAGACGACAGTGTAAGATTACTAGAAGTGTGATTGATTGATTGGGTGGGGGAATCCTTTGATTGAAGAAATTCATCCAATTTATAGATAAATTGGAGAAAAGACAAGATTAGGATGAAATTGATTCGAATGGAAATTCAAATCAAGAATAGCAAAATTATGACAAGTGTACGATAAATTTCTATGCAAAGAGTTATGACAAATTGCTATGTAAGAATTATGACAAGAATTTGAAATAGAAATAGACATTAGAAGAAATTAGAAAATTAGGTTAGAAATGATGACTTGGAAATTAGGAAATTGATGAAAAATAGGTAAATTAATTAATAATTTTTCATTCATTAATTAATTTACAAAAAGAGGAGGAATTAATTAGCCAATTAAATAAATATTTAATTGTGACAAGAAGACTTAGAATAGATAAATAAATCATTTAACCTAGAGAGAAAATGGAGAGAAAATGACAATCAAGATTAAATGAATAAATCATAAAACCCTAGAAGATGAATTAGAAATGCAAGGACCACAATTAGGTCTTGACAAAAGATAATTAATGTCGATTCGATTTGATCATGATTTTGATTGACAAAGGACCAATGCTAACAAATGATTGAGATTGATAAAGAGATCAAATTGATAGGCGCCAATTGACAAGGAACAATGACTAATTGATCCAAATTGACACAATTGAAAAGAACAATGATCGATGACAAATCGATCACAAAATTGACGAGATTGACAAGAGGACAAGGATCGATGACGAATCGATCGCAAGGTGACAAGATTGACAAGAGGACAAAACCCTAATTCTATCATCGATTAGGATTGACGATGTCCAAAAATGAAATCGAATTGACAATGTCAAAATATGCCAAAATGAGCACGCACATTGATGCGACGGGATAAAATCGACTAAACTCATGACTGAAGATTGTTATCGACAAGACTAAATTCGAAAGCAAGACAAATGAGGAATGCAGAAGAAAGACTTGATGCTTGCAAATGATAAAGACCAAGTACGCAACATAGGAGAAATGTTAATGCGACACAAAAACCCTAAAATAAGGCAATGCACAAATGTTAAAGTATGACTCCGCAAGCGCTGACCATTTTTAGATGTCTACATTTTGCCCCTCTTTGAGACAATGCGATTCTAAGCATTGTTTCAAAGAACAATAATGAAAAATGCCCTAGACAATAATGATGACATATGAAATTCCCCAGACAATAATGATGACATATGCATGCCCCCTCGAGGTATTGGCTAGAAACATCCAGAAAAGAGGCCAATTGATCGATAAGAATGATAGAAAATGATAGGAGCAAACAGATTGAAAATCGGGGATCAGATACACAAATGACAGGCAATTGAAGGTGCAAAAGATCGTGACTAGCATAAGATGGAGAGAGTGCACGTCCATCTATGCACTGGCAAAGATCTATAAATGAGACAAAGAGAGTGAAAAGAGCTCATTTGCACTAGCCAAAGTGGAGGATTTGTTGCTCTGGAAAAGGACGCTTGCAGAGAGATGGTGAAAATTCCAATGGTAGATCACCTCAGAGAATGTGTACGCACCTACAGATGATCGGATGATGTTGGAGCAGCGGTATGTATCTCAAAAACCCATATTGTCAATTTCATGAATTTTGCTCGCTTGCGGGACATTACGGGGCCCACAAGGAAGGCAAAACTGGACATCTGTGCCTGTGTGGGTGCATCCTGCACTTGTGTAGGATGTTCTGCACCTATGTAGGGTACACAGGTGCAACTTGATGCTGCACAAGCGCAGGACAGGGTACACAGGCGCAGTTGTGCACTAAGGACCCTAATTTGACCGAAAATAGCACGTGGATGATCTCGAAAAGGGGGACAAGGGTAGGATAGGTCAAAATAGATAAGAAACACCCTGATTTGTGCATGAAACAAGAAAATGCAGCCCATAGGAGAAAACCCTAAAATTGACAAAATGTGCCCCAATTATGATGCAGAGTCGACAGTATCCACTGATTATGCGGGAGAACTGACCTGATTGCTTCATGTTGCAACATAGACTCAGGAGTATGGATAGAGATACATTAGTAGGACTTGGATTATACTATATCACATTCATGCCCAAGATTAGGGCAAACACAGGACTACTTATCGCATTGGCAGAGTGATGGCATTCAAAGACTTCCTCTTTCCATCTGGTGACCGTGACTCTAGAGGATGTGTGGCGTATCCTTTGCATTCTAATTCATGGGGAGATGATAAAGTATGACCCAACGATAGGGAGAGATGCTTTGTGCAGATTATTTGAGTGTGACGCAAATGATCTGGATATCGTAGAGAGGGAGATTAGCTAGGAGACCATGGCATCAGAGTACGACCAACAATATGTGGCGATAGCCATGGTTATAGCATGCCTATTAGCAAGGGACAGACGAGGACATGGATTCCCTATTGGATGGGGAAGAGTGCTAGAGTGGATGGCAATGAAGGGGACTGTATATGCATGGGGACCATGTGTGCTTGCCATGCTATATTTTTAGTTGCATCAGATAGCATATCAGGGAGTGCAGACTTTGAGCTGTGGGGTCACACTATTACAGGTATGGGCATTTGAGCATATAGCTATATGTCAATCGATTGCAAAGAGATAGGTACTACCACACTGACCATATGTGTAATGTTATGGGGGTACATTAAGACAGGGGCTGTTCGGATAAATATTGTATTGGCGACATGAGCTAGACAGATTGAGAGAGTTCACATGGAGGCCATATCTTGATTGCCCTGGATGGTCAGATGATAGTGATGAGCTACTGTATTACAGACAGGAGAGATACCTGATTGGGCGACCAGTGAATCACCAGAGAGTGATTGAGATGTACCTGCCAGAGAGAGTCAGACGACAGTTTGGAGAGAGACAAGATGTACCTAGAGGGACTGCACACTTTGCCCGATCTCACAGAGAAATGAGTCAGTGGGGAGGGATGATTCAGCCACACATAGAATATGCTAACTTCACACAGCTATAGCAGAGACAGTGGGATTGGAGATCAGATGTGGTGGACACTAGAATGACAGAGGAGTATGAGCGATGGTTAGCACGACGACGACCAGTGCCATTGACAGATCCTGATATTCCAGTACCGAGGAGACATGAGGACTTCCCACTCGCTGAAGAGGAGGAGGGAGATGATGAGGATAGAGATGAGGATGAGGGAGATGATGAGGATGAGGGAGATGACAAGGATGGAGGAGATGATGAGGATGAGGAGTATGAGCCAGATTCAGCCAATCAGGAGTCATTGCAGGATATAACCTTAGAGCTGGAGACAGCTAGCATAGAGGAGATGGAGATATGTAGGGCTACCATAGCGAGTCAACATGATCACATTGTGACAGTAGAGAGACAGAAGCTATCTTGAGGATAGAGCAGGATCAGTTCAGAGTAGAGATAGCCAGACTGACAACGGCTCGAGATATAGCAATAGCATAGGTATAGCAAGCAGAGTAGAGAGTGACTGAGTTTATTGGGTCGATTAGGGATTCTAGTGCATGTGAGATGGCACAGATGTTGGTAGAGATCGGAGAGGAGATATGCCATTGGAGGACACTATAGGAGAGTGCAGTTCCACCAGAGCAGAGAGTAGCATCATATCGGGCACGATCGAGGACAAAGAGTAGGCCACGTTCTCAGAGGTCAGTGAGCAGCATGGGGGTGAGTGGACCTATGAGACCACCATAGCCAGGACCATGGATAGGAGGGACATCATCCTTGAGACATGGCAGGGATGAGGAGGACAGGGGGAGCACCCAGTGACAAAGGCACGTACTCCTTATGACAGACATTTGGCATTATGTAGTCAGCCTGCAGGCCATACGTAGTACAGACAGTCCAATTTTGTACTCCGATATTATTTTGATATATGATATGATATGCAGCTATATGATGGGATGCAATGTGTTATGGCTTATGTTTACTTTCCATGCATGGATAGCTGATGCACTATTTAGGTACCATTGTGGAACATGTATGAATATATTTTTATGTGTTTTTGATGTATTTATGAAATGGATAAAATGCTGGATATAATGCTCGAGATAATGCAAATGTACTAATCAATAAATGTAGGATGCAACTTATGTTTGTGGAAATCAGAGCACTAGACCGAACTGACTACCCAAACTGATGGAAGAAATGTTAGTAAGAAGAAATTAGATAGAGGATAGTTAGAGATGAAGAAAAACTTGCTTTCACCAATGCACTTTGTAGGTGAGAACCTTTATTTGATGTAGCAAAGCGGATGCAGAGCATCATGGCATTGAAGGCTAGAGTTGAAACACAACCCCTTTTGCAAAATACAGACACATCGCACACAAGGAATGAGTGAAGCAGCCTAGGGTGCATACGTCAAGGGTTGAGGTATGTGTGACATTCACAAAGCAAACGTACTTATCATAGACACCTAATGATATAGTTGCCCCAGTTTGTGACAAACATTCCACAAACAGCAAACACAACAAAGAAAAGAAAAAAGGGACCATGATCCATCCCGGTCACTCTAAATCACTCAGTGACATCATCGAGCAACATAGGAACATGATCGAAGATAAATCAATAAATGATAAGACTCGCTAATTCCAACAAGTCAAACAAACATCTTGATCTTCATTGTCAAAAGTTGAAAGTGTTGATAGGACGATCATGCTGTCTGGTTTGAGGGAATGCGGTACCCCGTCTAAGACAGGACACAATCTGGTTTCGAGTATACCACACCCTGTATAAGACCCATGATAGTCGTGACAAGGACAAATGATATTGATGTTGATTGATTGATATGACAATTTTAATTAGTTGGAATGTGTGGTTTGATTGAAAAAGTTCATTTGTGAATGCATGATTTTAGTAAAGCGCAGTGTGTGATTACGTGTCATTGGAGGTATGCTTAGTGATCTGTTTATGCACAAAGGGGATGTTTTTATTTTGTTTTTCGAGTTTTACAATGTTTTTGTTTTATCAGGACTTTATTTGACTTTTTAGGGGTTTATTTCAGGACATTTTTCAATTTTTTTGATTTTTTCAGGACATTATTTGATTTTTATGATTTTTCAGGACATTTTTCCATTTTTATGATTTTTTAAGGACATTTTTCAATTTTTATGATTTTTTCAGGACATTATTTGATTTTTATGATTTTTTTAGGACATTTTGCAGATTGAAAGCTCTAGTAATTGATCATGACAAGGGGCGCGCACCCAATGAACATTTGAAAAATATAGACAACAACCAGGACCGAAACATATGCACAAGGACTGGAACCTGAGTATGCAAGACAATGATATTGACCAATCACAGGCCTAGAACAGAACATTGGGTCAGGGAAAGGATAAGCATGATAAACCTATAGAGAAAAAGTATAGCTAGGGGTCATGATAGATGACAGAGCAATAATCTTTTACACATGGCACCTGTTTGCTAGGTTTTCACCATGGTACTTGCCCAAAGCGCCTGTTTGCCAGGTTTTCACTAGAGGACGACTTATTTTTCTTTACTTTTGTTTGTCTTTTTCTCTTTTTCTCTTTTTCACTTTTTTTTTTTTGATTTTTTTTGATTTTTTTTTGTATTTTTTCAGGATCATATGTGAAGAACTGCAAAGAGAAAACTATGCCCAATACTTGCAAATGTGCATACTATTGACTGGATCTGACAAAGGTTCACCTTCTAGGGTGGCAAGCTGATATGCCCCCGAGCCATAGGCTGCAGTAACTATGAAAGGCACAACCCAATTAGGCTCAAAATTTCCTTTGATGATGTCAGTAGATTGTGCATTCTTGGGGTTTGCTTTTAAAACTAGATCTCCCACTTTGAAGTGTCACCCTTTGACCTTCTTATTATAAGAGCGACAGAGATGGTTTTGATATGCTTGCAAATGTGTCAGAGCTGTCTGATGTTTCTCATCTAACATCTCAAGTTGACGCAACCGAGAGACTCGGTGCATTTCATCATCAATCAGATGTTGCAAGGAAACATGCAAAGAAGGAATCTCCACTTCTAAGGGTAAAATGGCTTCCACACCATACACCAAAGAATAAGGTGTTGCGCCAGTAGGTGTGCGGATAGAAGTGCAATAAGCCCATAGTGCTGGATTCAACTGTACATTCCAATCTTGACCAGCGTCATTGATAACCTTTTTGAGGATCTTGATAATGGTTTTATTTGATGCTTTGGCTTGACCATTACCCTATGGATAGTATGGATTGGAGAAACAGTGTTGGATGTGAAAATTTTCACAAAGTTCCTTGACATCTTTATTCTTGAATGGTCGGCCATTATCTGTGACTATTGCAAGGGGAACCCCATATCTGCATATGATATAATTCAGTAGGAATTTTGAAATTTGCACACCGGTGATATAGGTCATGGGGATAGCCTCGATCCATTTTGTAAAATACTCTGTGGCTGTAATGATAAACTTGTGTCCATTTGCAGATATCGAGTGAATCTTGCGAATAAGATCCAATCCCCATTGAGAAAAGGGCCACAGAGATATGACAAAATGAAGCTCTTGGACTGGCCCATGAATGTAATTTCTATGGATTTGGCATTTGTAACACTTCTTGACAAAATCATGAACATCCTTTTCTAGAGTGGGCCAATAATACCCAGCACGAACCAAATTTTTGGCTAAGCTTAGACCATTGAAATGGCCCCCACATATACCATCGTGAACCTCACGTAAAGCTATTTGTGCTTCGTCAGAATCCAAACACCTGAGGAGGGTATGGTCAAAGGAATGACGGTAAAGGGTGTCAGCAATGATGACATATTTGGCTGTCTGTCAGATGAAGGCTCGATGTTGGTTAGAAGAAAGGTTAGGTGGTAAGGTTTGGGATTTCAAATATTGATAGATGTCATTGTACCACGGGGAATTAGGACCAACAAGAACACACATCACATCTGCTGTCAGAATTTCAAAAGAAGAGACAAGCAACTGTTTGACCAAAAATTCACATCTGTCCATATTGTGGGGCAGATTTATCATGGAAGCAATAGTGGCCATCACATCTGTCGACTTGTTTTGAATTCTGGGAACTTGACTGAAATGGATAGCTGTAAATTTTGTCTTGAAGAAATCTACCATGTGCTTGTAAGGAATAAGCTTTTCATCTTTTGTTTCGTAGTCATCATTCACTTGACGGATGACTAACTGAGAATCTCCATAGACTTGTAAATGTGTGATGTTCCAGTGGACCACTACTCGAAGTCCTGTGACTAGAGCTTCATATTCTGCAATGTTATTGGTACAATGGAAAGTTATTCTATAGGATTTGGGAATAGCATCACCTTGAGGGGTGACAAACAATATATCTGCTCTGACCCAAACTTGGTATGGGATCCATCAAAATATAACTTCCATTCATTAGTAGATGTGAGAGCAAAGACTGATTCATCCAGAAAATCAGTCAACATGGGATGATCATCATAAATAGGAGCCTCTGCAAGTTGATCCGCTATGATTTGTCCTTTTATTGCCTTTCGCTCCATGTACTCAATATCAAACTCACTAAGGATCCTAACCCACTTTGCTAAGCAACCTGTCAAAGATGCCCTACTAAGAAAGTACTTTAAGGGATCAATTTTTGCAACTAACAATGTCTGATGATTTAACATATAGTGTCAAAGCTTCTATGTTGCAAAGACCACTGCTAAACATGCCCGTTCCATAGTTGAATAATTCAGCTCATAGCCCACTAGTGTTCGACTGATATAATATATAGCCCACTCTTTGCCTTTCTCATTCGATTGGGCCAAGAGAACTCCCAGTGCCATTTCAATTGCAGAAATATACAATATAAATGGCTTTCCTTCAATAGGAGGCATTAGAATAGGTGGCGACAACAGATAATCCTTGAGAGTTTGAAATGCTAATTGACATTGCGCAGTCCATTTAAAAGCGACACCTTTATGCAATAAATGCTGGAAGGGATGACATTTGTCTGCCAATTGAGCTATAAACTAGTGGATTGACTGTAGCTTTCCTTGCAGACTTCTTAGTTGATAGAGATTGGAAGGAGGAGGCATATCCATTATTGCTTTAACCTTGGCAGGGTCGACTTCAATGCCTTTGTGAGAAACAATGTACCCTAATAATTTGCCAGCTGTGACACCAAAGACACACTTCTTGGGGTTGAGTCTGAGCTTGTAGGTCTCCATTCGGTCAAAGATTGGGCCCAGGATGGCTAGATGACTATCTCTTGTGACATATTTGCATAATAAGTCATCAACATAGTCTTCCATGAAAGTATGCATGAAATCATGGAAAATTGTCGTCATAGCTCTTTGATATGTTGTGCCAGCATTTTTAAGACCAAAGGGCATCACATTCCAATAGTAGGTACCCTAGGCACATGTGAATGCAGTCTTATGTTGATCTTCAGGAGCAATGCAAATTTGATTATATCCAGAAAAACCATCCATCAATGATAGCATCTCATATCCAACAGTCATGTCAACTATGATGTTGATATTCGGCAGGGGAAAATCATCTTTAGGGCATGCTTTATTGAGATCCCTAAAATTCATACAGATTCTGATGCCCCCAATTACTTTGCTAACTGGTACCAAATTTGAAATCCAATCTGCATAATCAATGGGTTTGATAAAGCCCACGTCTAGTAATGTTTTTAGTTCTACTTGGACCAAGAGAGCCACCTAGGGATGCATCTTTTTGAGTTTCTGTTTGACAGGCTTGGCATCTGATTTTGATGGAAAGTGATGAAGGACTAATTCTAGATCAAGGCCGGACATATCTACATAGGACCATGCAAAACTGATGATCTTCTCAAGAAATTTTTTTATAAAATCTATCTTTTCCTGTTTTGATAGAGAAGCAATGAAATGAATGACCTTAGGGTTGTCAGGTGTACCCAAATTTATTTCTTTGGTCATTTCCACAAGCAATGTGGATTTATCCTAACTTGATGAGGGTACGTCCAATCTTCCACCTTTGGGTGCCTCAGAGAGGTTTTCACCTGCAGGTGAGTCTTTTATTTTTACTTTTTCATGATCAGAGAGTGCCTTACGGTTTTCACTCAAAGACCTATTCTTTTGATTTGTTACCTTTTCTTTTTCTTTTCTATGACTAGAAGATGGAGTTGACTCCCCAAAATATGCTGTGGAATCTAGATCAATTGTAAATCCTTCTTTATGATCACCTTGTGGTATGCCTTCTTGGAATCCCAGAAATTCGACAGTTGCTTCATCATTTTGAAAGCAATCTTGTTGGTCATGTTGGATAAGCTGAGGATAGACAAGGGGCATGCCATCATTGGTTTTAAGGAGAGAGAGGGTTGAGATGGTAAAGATGTAAATGTCTGTGGTATCACTGTCTGAACTACTTATATCTGATTTGGAGCTTGGGCCCTAGAATGACTCTATCCAAGCATTAGGACATGTTGTAGGAGGGGGAGTTATTTCATGTTTGTCTTCCATGGGCAAATCATCAGGGTCAAGGAAAACATTGTCAAGGGCATAGGAGCTAGAAGAAAAGGAACTCCACTCCCATTCATTGGAATCAGTTTCAGGTTGAATATCCTCAGGTGTTGTTTCATCATCAGAGTCACGCCTCTTTCTACACATGGTTAGTTTGGCAGACGAGGGTCCAATTCGCAATGGTACAAAACCTAACCCTAAAGTTGGAGGTCGCATCTTGGGTATAATAGGTTCCAGTCTTCCTTTCTTGTCAGGGCCCAAGCCACTGCAGCCATCATATCCCTTTTTCTACAGCATAGTAAACCCTTTGCCGTACTCCTCTATCGACAACCTAACAGGTGGTGTCTCAGTTGGATCCTTATAAAGCCAATCTATGACATCATCATCCAAAGTTTCTTTGTCAAGTTCACCCCATCTTGTAAATGTAGTGGGCGGTTGATATTGAATGACTATTTTAGGTTCTGTAGCATCCTAAAATTGTGACACGTGCAATTTCAACTGCATTTCGGTCTTCACGATGGCGACGCAACACGCAACCTGAATGGAGACCCCGAAACCTGATTAGGACACTGAAAACTGCATTTTTCAAGCACCATGGCCTGAACCTCCTTGCACCCTACTGTCCCGGGAGGTGGGACCAGAGCGCCCAGCGCCCTAGTCCTTCAGGACCAGGGCGCCTAGTGCCCTGGTCCCCCAGGACCATGGCGCCCAGCGCCCTGGTCCCTGGGCCTATTTTGGGCCCGGTCTCCTATGGGGTCTCGGGTCTTTTTGTTTGCAATTTGGAAATTATTGTTTCCTGGTCGGCCTAAGGTCAGGAAAATCAGTCTATTAACCCTAATTGGCAAGTATATAAACTACATTTTCCTCTCTCATTTGGACATAAGATACACATGAGGGAAAAAGTGTGGAAACTATACTCAAGCATTCAAGCATTCAAGCATTCATTCAAAGTCTCCATTCAAGGCTAAGTGTTGCATTCAAGACAAGGATTCAACCATTGAAGAGGAGATCACATACTACATGCTACTTACAACATACTACATACAACAAACAACAACATCTATACCTTCGCACATAAGGATACAAACATCCTTACAACAAGGTATTAGTACTTGTTTTACATTACATACATTTACATTTACAACATTTCTCATTTCTTGGTTAATTCCAAAACTGGGGTTTGACCTAAAGGCAAACCCCTAATCCCTAACCCCCCAATCGTCTTCGCTTTTCTGTGTGTAGGTTGCAGGTACGCGGCTAAAATTGAAGATCTGGAATCCTTGTGCAGAGACGGACAGATCACCCTTTGTTTCGTGGATTTTTCGAAGGACCGTGGCGCCGGACGCCATCGTCCTGACAACTTTTGCTCAAATTTGCAGGACAGCACCCTATCGACATTTTACTGCTAATTCCAGGTCCGCAGCTTCATCCTATATCCCTATCTCAGTTTATAAGCGAATCTTTGTCACTTTTTATGCATTCCTAGCTTAATTCTTCTATCAACATTCTTTGCAAAAGAGGGTAGCCTTGCTGTCTTAACCCTTGAAACTCATTTAGCATCCGATCTTGCATTGTGTGGGATTGGATCTTGTGGGTTTCAACCCCTCTTTTGAATGTAAAGTCTCCCTAAGTGAAAACCATCAACCCTAGCAACCTCCCTTCTCTCTCCTTGGAGTTGGAAGAGGGGAGAGCAACTAGGGTTCGATTGCGATTTTCCGCTTTACAGGTTCCTTTTGCAACAAATGTGGTTTGCCATGTGATTTTGGAGATATTGGTAAATTCCGAATGAGGAATGTTTGAGCCGTTGAATACTCTCCGCATCCTTGGTCTTGTATCTTCAATTTTCCTTTGACAGCATCTAGCAATTCATTAGGATCCACATAATTATATGAGTGGGCCTCTCTATTGACTAGGACTTCTTGCTGCATCCGATCTCCGATTCTTGATCCATTTCTTCGATTCTTGATTAGATGTATATTCAATCATGAAAAATAAATTGCAATGATAAGAAAACCTACAAACATTCAATAGAGATATGAAAATAAAACATTCAATTCAAACGCAAACCATCACAAATGCGAATGTCTCCTCCATGATTCTCCATTGTCCTTCTTTCTCCTTCAAATTGCTTTGTTTTGTGGATCTCACCTACAAGTGCATAAGCATAATATGAAAGCAAGATTGACAAGATGACAACGTAAGAATACTAGAAGCGTGATTGATTGATTAGGCAGGGGAATCCTTTGATTGAAGAAATTCATCCAATTTATAGATAAATTGGAGAAAAGACAAGATTAGGATGAAATTGATTCGAATGGAAATTCAAATCAAGAATAGAAAAATTATGACAAGTGTATGACAAATTGCTATGTAAGAATTATGACAAGAATTTGAAATAGAAATAGACATTAGAAGAAATTAGAAAATTAGGTTAGAAATGATGACTTGGAAATTAGGAAATTGATGAAAAATAGGTAAATTAATTAATAATTTTTCATTCATTAATTAATTTACAAAAAGAGGAGGAATTAATTAGCCAATTAAATAAATATTTAATTGTGACAAGAAGACTTAGGATAGATAAATAAATCATTTAACCTAGAGAGAAAATGGAGAGAAAATGGCAATCAAGATTAAATGAATAAATCATAAAACCCTAGAAGATGAATTAGAAATGCAAGGACGACAATTAGGTCTTGACAAAAGATAATTAATGTCGATTCGATTTGACCATGATTTTGATTGACAAAGGACCAATGCTGAAAAATGATTGAGATCAATAAAGAGATCAAATTGATAGGTGCCAATTGACAAGGAACAATGACTAATTGATCCAAATTGACACAATTGAAAAGAACAACGATCGATGACAAGTCGATCACAAAATTGACGAGATTGACAAGAGGACAAGGATCGATGACGAATCGATCGCAAGGTGACAAGATTGACAAGAGGACAAAACCCTAATTCTATCATCGATTAGGATTGACGATGTCAAAAAATGAAATCGAATTGACGATGTCAAAATATGCCAAAATGAGCATGCACATTGATGCGACAAGATAAAATCGACCAAAATCATGACTGAAGATTGTTATCGATAAGACCAAATTCGAAAGCGAGACAAATGAGGAATGCAGAAGAAAGACTCAATGCTTGCAAATGATAAAGACCAAGTGCACAACATAGGAGAAATGTTAATGCGACACAAAAACCCTAAAATAAGGCAATGCGCAAATGTTAAATTATGACTCCGCAAGCGTTGACCATTTTTAGATGTCTACATATACATATAAATATACATACATATATACATACATATATACATACATATACATATACATATACATAAACATATATACATATACATATACATATACATATACATATACATATACATATACATATACATATACATACATACATATGTATATATATGCATATGTATGTATGCATGTATATATATATATATGTATATACATACATATACATACATATACATACATACATATATATGTATATATATGTATGCATATAATATTATATACATACATATACATACCTATATGTATGTATATAATATTATATATATATATATGTATGTATATAATATTATATACATACATATACATACATACATATATGTATGTATGTATGTATATGTATGTATGTATATAATACATATACATATGTATTATATATATGTATTATATACATACATACATATATACATACATACACACATATATATACATACATATATATGTATGTATGTATATATGTGTATGTATGTATATATATGTATGTATGTATATATGTATATATATGTATGTATATATATGTGTGTATGTATGTATATATGTATGTATGTATATATATGTATGTATGTATATATGTATGTATGTATATATATGTATATATGTGTATGTATATGTGTATATATATGTGTGTATATATATGTATGTATATATGTATGTATATGTATGTGTATATATGTGTGTATATATATGTGTACATACATATACATACATACATACATACACATATATACATACATACATATATATGTATGTATATATATGTATGTATATATGTATGTATGTATATATATGTATATATATGTGTATATATATGTGTATATATATGTATGCATATATGTATGTATATGTATGTGTATACATATGTGTATATATATATGTATTTGGTCCATGTGTATGGTAATTTTTATGTTTGTGATGAATGTATGTACAAATGCATATGATATGATGCACTAACATGTTGGTGATGTAGGATATGATGTTTATGTATGATGTTTATGCCATATGATGCAATTATGATATGAGATGTATGACATGCATTGATGAATTTGTGATGCAGGATGTGATGCATAGATGTAGTTATCTATGTGATTTATGCTTATGTGGATGATATGTATGTATGCATAATAAGTATTGATGGACATGTAGGTCTAATGAGATTATGGATGTATATGGACATGATATTGATGATGCATTTCTATGATTATGCAATATGAGACGTATGAATGTATGTGATATGATTATGCAATGGATGAATATGCATTACGTACTAACCCATCTATGATGCAGGATGCAATGCATGCGAATGAGTACTAACCCATTTGTGATGGAGGATACAATACACATGGTATGTTATGAAGATGAAAATGTAGTCAATGGAGGATGCACATGATAATGAATGCAAAATGCTCTAAAGAAATTTGGAAAGGAAAACATGGTGGAAAGAAGAGCCAAAGATGTGTGCACATTCTCAGTCACGACTGACAAAAGAAGAGAACTAGGTGAATGCAATGCAATAGAAAATGCAGATGGAAAGATCATGGAGTGCGAGCACCCTTGGAATGGGGTGTCAATGTAGCAAGCACTTATTTTGATTTAGCTTTGTATGTGAGGCATAGGGGTACAAGGAACCAAGGTGAATTTCATAATTAATGCATAGAATGACACAAATACACAGACACAAAAGGTTAGTCTAGCACCACACAACATTACAGAGAACTCTACAGGAAGCGATGTTAGAAAAACCATAAGTAGAAGACATTCCCTAGTGTAGCATGAGATAATAGAGACCTCATTAGGGTACACCAAGGGACATATCAAGAAAACACACTCCAAGAAAAAAAAGAATCAACAAAATCACACCTTTGGTTTCATTATTGCTAGAACCATGATATAAAGGATTGTGGTGACCAAGAGGAAACAAAATGAAGGATCTAAAAAAGATAAACAAAGATAAAAACGAATCAAAGCCAACATGAATTTCAAAGATATCTTTTGCCAAAAGGATGATGAATGAATGGGGATTTGATTATCGTTTGACTAGTGGAAGGTGTTGGCACGATTGACATAACTGATGCAGAGGAAGAATGATGACTGAATCGGTAAAGGAATGTTTGTGATGATATTGTGATGAAGAGATTGAGATTGCATGATTGGATGAATTTGATCAATTATTTGTGTTGTCATTGATGGAAACTAATGTTTACTATGTTGTATTTTGTCATCTTAGTATTTTTGGTCTACCGGAAAGAGTTATCGGTAAAGAAATAGGAAACTGGGAATTAGAACCTTAATTGGTAAACGAGGAAATATTTTGATTAGATCTAGCGATTGGTGATGATTGAAGTGTTGCGGTTTGGAATTTGAGTTTGTATCATTGTAATATGTATCTGATTGAACCCGCATCATGTTTTGGCTACTAGAAGTCATGTTTATGATTTTTGTTGTATTTTTGCTAGGGTTTAAGAAGGGTTTAAGGACTGGTAAAGAATTCTCTTAACCGGTAATCATTTTGAGTTTGGCGTTGGATCACATTATGTTTATAAGTTGGTGATGACATGGCTGAAACTACTTGAAGTGTTTGAATGATTTTTTGGCGTGATCAAAGAGAAAATTTCTTGGGAATGTGTGAAGTGCTTAGAGAAATGAGCTGAGGGTTTGAAAGTGTATCGAATCAAGGTGCGGTGATCATTAAATGACTATAATTGATTTGTAATTGATTATTATGATCCATATGATGATCTATAATGAGTTGAAAAGATTTGTGAAGATCTATGTCGTAAGTCTTTTGGTTTTGTATTGACTAAGTTGTAAAGGTTGTTTAGGTTGGTACAATTGATGTTTGTTGTGTTAGTGGTTTTGAGAAGAGTGTGAAGCCAAACCAGAGTGTGAGAGATCTGCCAGAGTGTAACAGATTTGGAGAAGAATTGGATCTGATCAAGCAAGCAATTAAGTGCTATACCCAAATCATTCACTGTTGTTCCCTAATAGTTGTAGCTATCAAAATCCCTTAACTAGGTAGCTCAACATCTGAGTGTTAAATCCTCTTGCGAGGTTGATCGTAATAGGTCAAATCTCCTAACAGGGCTCATAATCTAAATCCCTTAACCGGGTGACTCCTAACAGGGTCTGCTCCTAACTGGGAATCTTTGTAAGCTCCTAACCGGGCTGGGGTCCTAACAGGGTGCATTCCAAAAGAGTGCATAATTTTTGTGGGTACCAATTCCCACCGTGGTTTTTCGCTATTTGGGTTTCCATGTGAAAAATATGGTGTTCATATGGTGAATGTTTTTATGTGCTGTTATGTTTTATTTTGAGTTAATGCATGGTTAATGAACACTTAATGTGTAGACTTGATAAATCAGATTAGCAGATGATTATCAGTAGATACCGATACTGGTAAATGGTTTTGTTGTTGGTTATTATTTGATTTGGTAAAATTTTTATAAGGTTGAGTTTAAGATTTTAATTTGTTGTTAATACTGATTCACCCCCCTTCTCATTATTAACTAGATCCTCTAAGATTAACAAAAGGATACATCCTGCACAGACTGATGACTGGATGAGGGATCAATGAGACTGATCGACAAAAAGAGAACTGATATGATCATGATGAAAATATGGTGAAGGATAATTATTGAAGAACCAGCTAATGGGAAATGATCTCGAAGACACGACCGATATGCATATGTACAACCAATACCTATACACAAGACACACCTATGTAAAAATGACATGGCAACCAAGAAGAAGCCAAAAGGAGGGCACTTAACGAGATTGGCACTATGTACATATAACCAGACACCAAAACTATGTACAAGCATTTATGGACAAGAGATGACAACATAGAAGCATGGAAGGAGATGTGCCATGTGAAGTAGATGGATGGGATTCAAGGGTGAGGGGATGCCAAGAAACAAGAGATACCACATTGAAGAAGGTGGATGAAAAAGAGATGCGAATGAGGATGGGTAGCAAAAGATATTGTGCTAGGTAAGGTGGAACTACCCTTTACACACGATGCCATTTCCTAAGTTTTCACCATGTGTATATGACCTTGGTGCCACTGGAAGTAGTTTTCACCATAGGAATTTTTTTTTTTTCACTATTTTTGTTAGTTTTTGACATTTTCAATTTTTTTTTGTATTTTTTAACATTTTTCATTTATATTTATATTTTTTTGATTTTAAAATATGAGGTACACTGCCACAGATTAGGCATAGAATCTTTTCAGGTGCAGGATATTTAGGGGATCATTAAGGGGCTCCCCTTTTGGAGTAGATAACTAATAGGCTCCTAAACCATACTTTTCTGTTACTACATATAGGCCTAACCAGTTAGCTTCAAACTTCCTTTCTTCTCTCCATCCTATTGATTTCGTGGATTTTCTTGGAAGACTAGATCACCTTCCTCAAACTCACAAGGGCTAACTTTCTTCTGATATTGTCTCTTGAGTTTAGTTTGATAGATCTATAGGTAATCATATGCTTTATAATGTTGTTCATCAAGAAGATCTAGCTCAGGAGTTTGGATGTATGTGTGATATTCTCAAAGGGTGGACTTGAGATGGAGATGCCAATCATGACTAGTTTCATTGACAACCTTCTTGAGAATATGTAGCAAAGTTTTGTTGGTTACCTCAGCCTGAACATTACCTTGGGGATAATATGGAATGGACCAATGGTGTTGTATGTGAAATGTGGAATAGAGATTGTGCATGTGTTGATTTTTAAAAGGAGTCCTATTGTTAGTAATGATGGTGGATGAGATTCCATAATGGAAAAGGATCTTATATAGGATGAACTTGGACACTTTAACACTAGTGGTAAGGGTGAGGGGGATAGCTTCAACCCACTTGGTGAAGTATTCAATAGCTATAATGATAAACTTGTGTCCTTCTAAGGAAGGAGGATGGATATTACCAACAAGATCAAGGCCCCATGTAGAAAAAGGCCATGGTATTGTAATTGGCCGCTAATCCTATATTGGAACATGAATAAGATCTTTGTTCTACTAATAGGGCACAGACTTCTTAACAAATTCACAATATTCATGTTCCATGGTGGGTTAGTAATATCCCACTTGTAAAACCCTAAAAATGGTCATCTAAACCATGGGCCCCTAATCTCGACAACATCACCAAGGTCCTAACCAAAGGCAATCAAATCAAATCTTGAGCGCATAATTAATTTCTAAAATCATCAAATGTCACATGGCAAAATCAATAACTAATATTAATTAAATATTTATTTAATTAATTGATCATTCCTAGTAAATCATTTTTAAACAATTATCCTATTTATTTTATTGAATATCCTAGCATATTTAATTAAATAAATCAATTTGCCATTAAATCATCAAAAAGAGGAATTAATTTAAAAAAAGTTTAAAATTGAGAAAAGAAATCAATTGGAGATAATCTTGAAAAACAAATTAAAAATTGATAAATAATCTCAAAGAAAGCAATTAAAACAATTAAATATTAAAATTGAATGAAATAGAGAATGAATCAGTTTTTTATGCTTTTATCTTAATTTTAGTTCAATTTCCTTTAAAACTAAGAAAAGCATCCAATCACATCAATTCACCTGGATTGTGCTTCCTCTTGGAAAATCTTGACCGCTCATCATCATTTGATCTCAGCCTTTGGTTTCTTTTTGAATTTTCTATAAATTCAGACTCTCATCTCTCATTCAAAAATCCTGGAGAATATATTGTTAATATGCTGTTTTTGCTCTAGGTTCATTGAGAATTTGCATTGAGATATTGCATATTAGTTATTTCATATTGCTTAAATCATCTAGCTTAAATATTCATATATTGCTTAAATCATGTTAGATTAATCTTGCATTCATCTAGCTTAAATCCATGCTCATATAGATTTAAAAATCCTTCGTTTAGGTGTTGTCTAGTCATTGGATAGCTTAGCAATCTGAGAGAAATCTAAACTCGCATCTACTAGAAGGCAATGGGTCGCTTTGTAATGGTTTATTATTCATTGATTATTGATTTACTAACCATGCATCTAATAACTTAATTGAAGTGTTGTGTATTCTAGATACAGATACAGGTCCACTTTTCACACACACATTTTTGGCGCCAACCTTGGGGCAAAAGACTACTTTTTCGGCCTCAAAATCATTTAAAAAAAAAATCCTGTAGGTTTCGTCTGTACAATCTCTGTGAAATATCGTACGAGTGGTATTACTGCATCGTACGACATTCTAGCAAAGCCTTTGATTTGTCGTACAAATCAAAAAGGGGTGTTGTATGAAATTCTATTCTAAATATCCGATTTTGTCTTCTGTCATTTTATGCTCATTTTTGACTTTTATGATAAAATCCTCTTATCGTTTTACTCTGTGATAATTGTCGTACGATGCTGCATTTTGTTGGGTTAAATTTTTTTTCACTTTTTTAGGTTTTCTATCGAATTTTGATTACGCTAATGCTAACCTTGAATCGTCTTTTGTCTGCCTGATATTTTCACAGCGTAATCAGTTTCTTGTAGGATGCTTGTCAAAGAATTTATCAATCAAACATACATCTGTCAAAGAATAAAAACAACATGACTACTAATATGTTGTTTTTTTAGGTTGCCTAAAGAGAATCAACTAAACATCATGTATTCTTTAAATTCATTTTTAGGCAACTAACTTGCTATTTGATTAAAGAACAAATCTATATTTCATGTTTTAAGAAAATTTTGAGAGGTAGGAAAGTATGCTTTTGTCTGTATAGACAATCAGAAATCTAGACCCTTGAGGCATTTTCTTTAAGTTTGAGATTTGCATATCTTTAGTGGGCCTGCCCTCCTAAGGAGCTAATAACTCTTAAAGCCATTACGATCGGTGAGAGGAGAATGACCCAAGTGGGAATGGCTAAATGCCAAGTACTCCAACCCACTATAAAATAAACATGATTTGATGAAAATCAAGTCAATGATAGTGCTCAATAATAGCTCTCCTCTGTACCTTTGGGTATATTAAACCTTGGTTTTCAAGGTTGACAGACCTCTTAATTGAGTTTATACCTCAACACATCGAACATGACCCCTTACTAGTTCCAATTCAAAATAGAAGCTACTTGATTCACCTCCGAAAGGTTGATAATCTTTGTGCAAGAGAGATAGTAACTCTCCCAAGACACTTGCCATATCATGCCCCCATTAGTGTTTGGATTCAGCTAATACGACGTTGAGAATCCATTGCATGAGACTCAATGATCGTATTCTGATTAGCTATTGGGTGTGTACCTAAGTCAGCAAGCAAAGGTTTTCTTCTCTAAGCCAACTTTCATAGGGTTTGCATGCTGTGATTGAATTTATTATTTGTATTGTGTGTTTTCTGTGTTTTCATCCCTGAAACTAAAACTGGAATACCAAAAATGGAGAAAATAATACCAAACAACTTAGTGATAAACTCTGTCAGTGTCAAAAACTAGTCCTTGTCAATCATTGAAAATCAGTCCTATATCAAAAGTTGGTCATACTCAGTCATAAAAAACTTAGCATTTAATCTCTGTCCAGACACAATCATACTATCCTTCTATTTTATCATTCTGCTGCATATCCTCTGTTGTACGAGATTCCATCAATCCTAACAGTCTGTCGTTTGAGCCTGCATTCTGTGTTGTACGAAACCTGATTGTCTGTCATCCAGGTCTAAGAACTATCGTTCTATCCCGAATCCTATATCATACAATAAACCCTTGCATTTATCAGTTTGTCATTTCAGACATACCCATATGTCGTATGGTATTAAGTAGAAACTCGTATGAAACAATACTGTCATTTTCCTGAAGCTATTATACTATCGTATGGTCCCGGAAACCCTGTCATACAAATCTTTGATTTTGCCATTCCAGAATAGTCAAACTTGCCTAAAACAGTCTACAACGAGCCTAAAACTAGTTTTCATCCTCCTGAACATAAACAACCTTGAGAGTGTACCCCTGCCGTTGTGTTGCACGATTTTGTCGATCATGTCTCAGCTAGTTCAATCAACATCTTATCAAACCCAAGTTAACTTAGATAACATCTTACACAGGATAGATCATTCTTGAAACTAGACAAATCTTAGTTACTTCACTCAATCACTATGTCAAATGAACAACTAGCTACAATTTGATCTTGACTTTTGCAACACATCTAGCTCTCGATCCCGTCGGTTGCAAATGTCTGCTCAAACTAGAAGTTCTCATAGTGAAACAAACAAAAGAAAAGAAACACCCTTTTCATCAAATGACAATCCATTCTTTGTAGAAAACCTCATCTCAAATAAACCGTCATTGTCACAAATACCAGTTTACGATATACCAAGCCCCGATCTCCCACAATGTTTGGAGAAAGGCAAGAAAGACAAGCTAGTAAACGAGACACTTATGACAACCTCAACAATCATGCCATTGACAATGAGTCCTCATCAACTGAGTCTGAAGCCTCTCAACCTCCAGAGGTCGAAATACATAAATGTCAAAATGATAGAGGTTTCTGAAAAATGATGAAGGTTATCATGGCTAGAGAAAAAGAAGACTACTTCCTAGAATTAGCAAAGTAAGGCACCAAGCTTCCTACTGGTTATGCTGTGGAGGCCCTCATCACTAAAGAGGAAGAGACACCATTGGGAATGCTAAACAAACAAATACAAGCATTACAGACTGAGGTCACAAAACTAAAAAACCAAGATAAATCACCAAAACAATATTCTCTGGACACAATATGCCCATTCCCATTTGACAAAAACCTTTACATGCCTCCATTTGCCTCAAAATTAGAAATGCCTAAGTTTGACAAATATGATGGGAATACAGATCCTCAAGATCATATTAGAGAATTTTGTGCTTTATGTATGGAGTTCATGCACAACCAAACGTATCTCATGCACCTTTTCTCGAGAAGTTTAGGGGGGCAAACTATGGAATGGTTCTCACATCTATCTATGGGAATAATTTTTTTTAAAGAATTAATACAACTATTCCTACAACAATAATCCTATAAAATTTGTCACCTAGTCACTATGATAGAGCTTTGCAATACCAAACAAAAGACAAGACAACCCTTTCTCACTTTTCTCCAATGATGGAGAAAGATGTTCTCTAGATATTCACAGACTATTCTAGATCTTCAGAAGATGGATATCTTTGTCAACAACATAATCCTTGAATTGAAATATAGTGTCTAGATGCAATTACATCCTTCATTCAACAAAATGGTAGATAATGCCCTCAAAATGGAAGATGTGCTTATAATAAAGGGAGATATATCACTTTGGAAAGAAACATCATAGGGTTCTAGTTCTAAAGAGAAGAGCAAATACTGAAAATATGACAAAGATAACAACAAAAACATTGTTGTAAGCGGGTTTTGGGTCCCTTAAAACCTATTTTTCCTTAATCAAAAACATTGTTAATGATGGAGTGGTAGACAATGTTAAAGCAAAGACAAAATCCACAATATTTAACTTGGCTAGTGGCACGCAAGCACTCAAGGTAGTTGAAACTGTTGCAGAAAATCCTTTGAAGAAAGCAAGAGAATGATTTAAAGAGAAACCTTGGCTTTCAAAACCTAAGCATGATTTTACTCCTCTAGATGAATCGTATGAATCAACTTTTAAAACTTTATTGGCGAATAATCTGATAACATTGCCAGACAATTCTAGACCATATGACCTAGAAATTAAACCCAAATGGTGGAGAGAAAATGAATACTGTGACTACCATCAGAACAAGGGACATAACATAAACAACTGCATGAAACTCCGACATGAAATCCAAGATCTCATTGATGCTGGAAAAATCATTGTTGAAAATCATGCGACTAATGCTGATCATAAGGCCTTTAAAGATCCCTTACCAACTTATGAACAAGGAGATTCCTCAGAATCCAAGGGAGGTGCTAGAGTCAATTATACCTACACTAACAATGATAATGTGATCAACACGATTGAATCTTCCCAACCTGAATATTGCAATGTGATCATAATCAAAGATAAACAAAATCAAGCACAAACTGCTAATGCTGTAACCCATGCTCAAAAGAAAGTTACTCTCCAAGGAGATAGTTCCTCAACTTTCGATCAAACAACATCAAATCTACCAACTCCTCCAAGTAGACAAACATACACAATCACGACCAAATCAAAACAACTAGCTTTATCATCCTCTCCTGATTATAGTATTGTCGAACAATTAAAAAGAACCAATGCTCAAATCTCCATTTTGGAACTGCTTAAGATCTCTTCTGCTCATAGAGAGATCCTGGACAAGGCTTTGCTCACCACTAGTGTCCCTAAAGATTTAGATGTAGATCAGTTTTAATCTATGGTGGGTCACCTGACTTCACCTCATTACCCCACTTTCTTTGAGGAAGATGATAACTCACTGAGTCACTTGCATAACCAACCATTACACATAGAAGATATGATCCATAAACACCGAGTTAAATGTGTTTTGATAGATGGAGGCACTAGGTTGAATATTTGCACCTACAATCTACTGACGTAGCTGGGATTTTTTGAAGAACATTATTGATCCAACAAATAAAATAACAATCAAAGCTTATGATGAAGAAGAAGGAACCTCTAAAGGTCTGGTGCTATTACCAATTAGGGTAGGACCTGTAGAAAGAGATGTCATCTTTCAGGTCCTTGACATTCCTCTTTCATATAACATCTTACTAGGTAGGCCATGAATTCATGAAATGAATGCAATACCATCTACGTATCATCAATGCTTAAAATTTCCTTATAATGGAGTTGAAGTCAGTATTCCTGCTAATACGAGCTATACTTGCAATGCATTAACACAAAGTGTTGATGCTTTTGTTCCTCATAACAAAGCAGCCTCTACAGCTGAAAGTTCAGAATCTTTGCTAAAAGATTTAGAGAAGAAATTGAAAATCACAAACACTGGCATGGATGGCTACAAGATAGAACCTGTACTCTCACTAATGTCTCTTCCTCCATCACCAAGACAATCAGGAAAACCATCAGAGGATATGAAGCCACAAACTTCAACTCCAAAAATCATTTATGATGGTCTCTTTATACATTCCTCTACTTCCCTTGCAGATGAGATAGAAGAGGATGTTGCTCTCAAATGACTTTTCAAAGAAGATAGCACAAACAAAGAAATATGACATTGTGAGATTTTCTCGACACAATATGGTCCAGGCTATAAGATGCTTCAATGCATGGGATATTTAGGTACTGGTCCTCTAGGCAAGCATCAAGAAGGTATTGTTGAGCCCATTTAGTTACAAACTAAGTCTGCAAATGATAAAGCTAGATTGGGATACGATCTAAGAAAGTCATCAGATCAGAAACACATGTCTCACCATCAACTTAAGTGGAAGAAAAAGGTACTACCTTTAACATCACAGGAAATTAATACTCAACAAACTCAGGAAGAGTGCGGTGATGAATGAGAAGAATTGCCAACCTAGAAAGTGGAAACAAATGGTAATTAAGTTTCGCTTGTATCAACTATAATACCACAAGAAGTAGAAGTCCCAAAGGATATGAAAGAAGAAGTATATAGAATCAGAGAATTGTTTGCACCACTGAACATTCCGGTCACATATACTAGTAGACAACAAGTAGATGATTCAGAAACTGATTCAAATGAGTATGAATGGGGTCTAGACCACCTTTTAGATACATCTACTACATAAACCCCTAAAGAATCTAGTGATATCAAATATGATGCACAAGAGCTGATACACTTAAAGATGCAAAAGGAAATAGAAGAAATCAGACTAAAAAGACAAGAAGACTATGAACAATAGCTGGAGGAAGAAAGGACACAAGCAACTTCTTCACCTACTAACTCTTCCCCTAATGAGATAGGACGAATCAAGTATGGAACTAAAAAAGAAGAATTAGAAGCTACAAAAGCAGGACTAGTTATCAATCCAGAGCAAGCTAGATGGAACAAATGATAGGGATTAACAAAACCATCAAAGTTATGTCCACAAGTGTGTCAAATACAAGTAATCAATGAACCAAATCACGAAGGAACTTGTAGCATCAAAGATGTAGGTATTGATACTATATATACTTTTACTAAGCCATTTGAAGATGAGTCAAAAACTTCATCTTATGACTCTGATAAATCAGACAAAAGCTCTATTTATAACAACAACTATTCAACAAAAATTTATGACTACTCTATCATGAATGTTGAGATGTTGTTTTCTAACCCTGTTACTGTCACACCACGGTATGTAGTCCAGTCTGAAGTAGGTGATGATGCTAGAAGTAGGTCAGTTGGGTTAGGTCCAATAAATACTAACATGAATTTCGATAATCATGTTGTAACTCTTCCTGGTCTCAATACACATACGCAAGGTAGCCTTTTGGAACTCAAATGGTTAGTCTGAAGTCATCATGATAGTACCGTGAACTCCCTTGAACCTGTTCAAACCTTATCTTTAATACATCATGAACTGATTGACTGTACTCTTTATAATCAACCCATTAATATACCTACTTTTGCTAATGACTATACGTTAGCCTATTAACTCAATGCAGTTGAACCTATGGACTCTTCCACCAGTGAACAAAGTGAAAACATGACTGAAACATATATCAAGTATCTTAGTCACAAAAAAAAAATAAAAAAATCTGATGGTGAAAACCACATTGTGGTGGTATTAGAATCTAAAAAAGAGAAAATAAAGGACATGCCTAAGGGTGAAAACCTCTCTAAGGCACCTGAAGGTGAGATACTTGATATACTGCCAAGTCATTTTCAAGAAAGGTCTTCTTTACTGATTGAGCCAACTCAGCCAGTGAATATTGGGAGTCAAGAGACACCACACATCATTTATGTAGCTCAATCATTATCAGCCAAAGAACTGAAAGATTTCACTCATCTCTTTTTAGAAAAGAAGATCAATTTTGCATGGACATACTCTGATATGCTAGGCCTTGATCCCGATCTTATCATGTACCATCTTTCTATCACATCAGGAGTTAAACCAGTCAAGAAAAAAATCGGTAAGATGCATCCTCATGTGGCATTGCTAGTCAAGGCTGAACTAGAAAAATTGCTAAAAGCTGGATTTATCAGAGCTATAGACTACGCAGAATGGATATCAAACATAGTACCTGTGTCAAAGGCAGACAAATCTATTAGAGTTTGCATAGACTTTAGGGATCTCAACAAAGCATGTCCAAAAGATGATTTTCCATTACCCAACATTGATATGATAATAGCTATGAGTGCTGGATATGAGATGCATTCAATAATGGATGGATTTTCTGGTTACAATCAAATCAAGATAGCTCCTGAGGATCAAGAAAAGACAGCTTTCACATGTGCATGGGGAACCTTTTGTTGGAATGTTATGCCATTTGGACCGAAGAATGCAGGAGCAACTTACCAAAGAGCAGTAACCACTATCTTCTATGATATGATGCATAAAAACATGAAAGATTATGTTGATGACACCCTAGTAAAAACCATGAAGAGATCTACGCATATTCAAGAACTAGGCCTCACACTGGATAGAATGGAAATATTTAAGCTCCAATTAAATCCTAAAAAGTGTGCATTTGGAAACACATCAAGAAAATTGCTTGGTTACATAATTTCAAAGAAAGGAATTGAGGTTGACCTTGAAAAGGTCTAAGATATAATGAAAATACCTCCGTCCAAGAATATCAGTCAAATGAGAAGTTTACAGGGCCGTCTTCAGTCAATAAGGTGCTTTATATCTCAGCTAGCAGACAAAGCTCAACCATTCACAAAGATATTAAGGAAAGGCGTTCAATACAACTGGGATAAAGATTGTGAACAACATTTAAAACAAATCAAATAATTTCTTTCCAATCCACCCATATTAATGCTACCGATTCAAGGTAAGACGTTGATTCTATACATATTAGCTATAGATACTTCATTGGGGGCACTTCTAGCACAACAGGATGAAAATAAAAAAGAGAGAGCTATATATTACATCAGTAGAACATTGGTGTTTTATGAGATGAACTACACTATAATAGAGAAAGCATGCTTGGAATTGGTCTTTGCATCATAAAAATTAAGACACTATATTTCAGCACACTCTATTAAGCTGGTAGCTAAGATTGATCCACTCAAATATCTTCTCAGCAAAGCAACACTTATAGGAAGATTGGCTAAATGGGTCATGCTTCTTACAGAATTTGATATTGAATATGTGGAATGCAAAGCCATCAAAGGACAAGTTATTGCAGACTAACTTGCTGATGCTCCACTTGAAGATAGTCAACCCTTGCATATAGAATTTCTAGATGAATCAATCATGTACCTTACTCAACAATCATGGAAGATGTTCTTTGATGGGTCTTTCACTCAACATGGTTCTGGTGTTGGAATACTTTTTATTACTCCTAAAAAATATTCAATTTTGAAAGCTTACAAGATTCTCTTCCCTTGCACAAACAACATTGCAAAATATGAAGCTTTGGTAAACAGGGTCAAGCTGGCCATCATGTGGAAGATTGTTGAATTACACATCTATAGAGATTCTCAACTTATTATCAACCAAATCAATGATCTATATCAAACAAGAGATGAGAAATTGATGCCTTACAAAAGAATGGTGGATGATCTCAAGAAATACTTTACCATTGTATCATTTCAGCATATCCCCAGGCCAACAAATAGAGCAATAGATGCAATGACCACCTTGGCATCTATACCATAACTACAGGAATCCAATTTTTGCTTTGAATTCCTAGTGGAAGAGTTACATTATCTTGCCTATGATTCTCTCGAGTCCCAAATGGTCTGTTCTATTATTGGACATGACTCATCTCACTATAGCCACATTTAATCTTACCTGCGTGACCAAGTTGTCCCTGCTAATCTTTCCCGAAATGAAAAAAAGAACCTAATCCAAAATGCATCACGATACGTCATCATTGCTAATGACCTATTTAGGCGAGGTTTAGATAGTACTTTTCTTAGATGTCTAAAAACTGAGGAGTCTCAATGTGCATTATTAGAGGTTCATGAAGGTGTTTGTAGATCTGATTCAAACGGTCTAACTTTAGCATGAAAACTACTAAGGGCTGGCTACTACTGGCTAGACATGGAGAAAGAAGCTATTAAATTTGCTAAAACCTGTGAAAAGTGTTAGCTACATGGGCACCTTATACACGCTCCAACAAGGGATCTCATACCCTTTGTTACACATTGGCCCTTTCAACAATGGGCATTTGATCTAATTGGCCAAATATATCCTACATCATCTAACAGACACAAGTTTATTGTAACTGCCATTGAGTACTTTACTAAGTGGGTAGAAGTGGTTCCTCTCATCAAAGCAACCAATAAACAAGTAGCCCTATTCATTCTTAATTATATCATCTGCAGGTATGGTATACCTTCATCCATTATAACTGACAATGGAGGACAGTTCAAGAACAAAGATCTAAATGAACTCTATGAAAAATTCAAAATAAAACAACATTGGTCATTTGTGTACTACCCTCAAGGTAATGGACGAGCTGAAGCATCTAACAAGAATCTGTTGACTATCTTACACAGAGCAGTCAATAAATATGGAAAGGATTGGCATCTGCAGCTCAATCCTGCCCTATGGGCTTATAAAACAAGTATCAGAACACCTACTGGGGCTACACCTTTTTCTTTGGTGTATGGGTCCGAAGTAGTATTACCTATTGAAGTGGAAATACCGTCTCTAAGAGTTTCTTTGCAAGGTCTTGTTACTGATGAAGACTACAAAATAGCTAGATTGCAAGAACTCGAATTGCTGGATGAACGTCGACAAGTGGTGTTTGATCATCTAAGAGAATATCAAAAGATAATATCTAGAGGTTATAACAAAAAGGTTCGACAATGAGAATTTCAAGTTGGTGACCTTGTTCTGAGAGAAAATCTTAAGAATCAATAGTTTCAAGACAACAAAGGGAAGTTTGATCCCAACTGGCTGGGTCCCTACATCGTTACTATAGTGTTTGACTCTGATGCCTATCAACTCTCAACATCAGAAGGAGAACAAATCCATGAACCGATCAACACCATCCACCTGAAGAAATTCTTCACCTAAATATTCTCTGCTCTAGTAGCCTATGTAGCTAAAAAGTCCTGAAGAAATCCTAAAAATCAGAAAAAATCCTAAAAATCCGAAAAAGTCCTGAAGAAATTCAAAAAAAAAAAGAAAAAAAAAAAGGAAAAAGAGAGAAAATGCCTTGGTGAAAACTTGGTAAATAGGCACCTTGGTAAAAAAGAAAAATGAATATTTGCCAAGCAGGTGAAAACCTGGCAAATAGGCGCCTCTTGTACTCAAGCACTCCATTTATCATTGCAACATTGGCATTCTCGCTTTCATGCATTCTTTGATTTCATTTTTACATAACTTTTAGTCACTTTTGTGACATCCTGGTTCGTTGGAACCCTCATGGCTTGAAATCGATCAATGTCCTACTCTTAGGTAATCGACAAAGCACATTACATGTCCTAAGCAGTATCAACCAAGTCAACTTTACGTCAGTGAAACCTGGTCATCCACTTCGAGTTAGTCATCTATCTCCTGACTACTGAAGAGTTTTATCATTGAGTACACAAGCAAAACATTACTAAAAATAATCACTAAATAGTTGGAGCTATGCATGAAATTTTCTTTGTGTGCTATTTTTAATATTGGTTTTTGATTATTATTCCTTCTAAGTAACTCGAGGAAGTCTATCTTGACTAAGAGAAGCAAGGATTGGGGGCATAATATTTTCTTTGTTTTCTTCTTGTAGGAATGATTCTGATGATTTGGAAACATATAATCAGCTGGGTGTCTGTGATAAGAGCCTTCACATCAAGGTGAAATCACCACACATACCTCGACTCCACTTATTTGAATGCTACAGGGAGGTTCGCATCATTTCTTTGTCTATTTTGAGGGAATTTCTTTATCATGTAATCCAAGTCCCTGCAAAATCTATCCAAGGATATGACCGAAAAAGGGTCATTGAGGACAAGATGATTAATATTGCACATGAAAAGCAAGGAACTCTAATCTACCTATTGTGGTTGTAAAACGCTCAATGATGAAAATTAAACTTTTCAAATCCAGTGACTAGGTTTAGGTTGCATCTTATTTTGTACCTCATTTCACATTTCATTCTGCATCTCATGAATTTAGAGTGATTTTGGTATGGTAACAATGATCTCTTTATCTTCTGAATGAGAGTTGGAAGCATCATCATTTCTTAGCTAAGTGGTCTCTTCTTCATCATTTCTTCGATCGAGTACTTGTGTATTGAGATGTTTAGCTGCATACATGAGCATTTTATATAGGTCTGTACATTTCATTTTATACTTATTTGCATTCATATTATTGCATGAAGAAAAATAAACATTTGCATTACTAGTTACTCATTCTCCTCATTCATTTGCATCATCATTTATTTGCATTAAAAAAAACAAAAATAAACATCCATATTCATTTGCAATCATTCATCTATATTGAACAGATATGCATACATATAGAATAAAGCATATAGAACAACATCTCATAATTCGATTGACACAAGTACAATGAAGTCAAATTAGGATCTCGTATATTTAACAACCAAGTCTCAGGGTACAAAATAATGTCAACTGTCAAATACAAACTCCCATTGGAGCAAGAATCATAAGGGCTACAAAAAATGGGCATGTCTACAAAAAAATCTCAAAACTATAAAAAGAAAATCTAGCTCTCTGCCTCTCCCTCATTGCTAGGTGGTGGAGGAGGTGGAGCTTGCTGACCTAGATCCTGCCTAGGGGCCTGAGCTCCCTCTGATTGAGCCATATATTGCGAATACGGTACAACTTGCTACACTATTGGAATTGCTATGCTATAAGCCACAACATAATAGGCTGCACAACTCATCTGATGGAGAACCTCCTGCTGAAGAGTGTCTCGCTGTACCCTCATCATTATGACCTGATGATCGCACTCTACTTTGAGCTCAGCTAGCTAATGATCTCTCTCTGCTCTAAGATCTGCTAGCTGTCGATCTCACTCCGTCAGGTGAGTCTGTGCCACTGTCAATTGTGACTACAAACCCGCTAGGCATACTCTCATTGACCATGCTATGTCAGCCCCCTAATCCCTTGCAGGCTCTCTGCCTCCATCTCCGCCTCCATCACCTCCTCCATCTCCACCTCTAGCTCCCCCCTGCTCCTCTCTCCTCTGCCTGACTTGTCTCAGTGCTGCTCTCTCCAGATCACTTACCACTGGCTAATAGTCCTGAGGTTGATTATGTCATCTCTGGCGCTCAAATCGATGCATATGAGTGGGAACCACCATTTTTCTTCACAGAAGGTTTTTTGAATTTTCGAACTTGGAGGGTTAAAATGAATTAAAAATGACACTTTTAACCCATATATAGCCAAAACCCTAATTTTTTTAACTTGCTTTGATGGACATGAAAATTGTACCCTTAGCTAATTTACTCGTCTTGATTCCATTTCAGGTTCGAAATTGAAATTCGAGATCATTCTGCTAGTCAATTTCCAAAATTTGGACCACTTGGGCGCTTTTCATCAAGAACCTCAATTCTTTCTTCAATTTGCACTCAATTTATCATAAATCAATGCTGAATCTCAATTTTATTCTACAAATCAACTTTGCACTCAATTTCTCACTTAATTTTCAAATATTCTGCTGAATCATTTGTGCTCAAATAACTTATCATCGATAAACAATTGCTTATAAATATGTACCCTCACTATCTTTCGATTTCGCTTCCTAGGGGGCATACTCATGACCTTATGACCTCACATCTTCAAATGTCAAGAAACTTTTCAAATCTTCAAGCAGCTAAGCTTCATCAAATCAATCTCTAGGGGCATATTAGTTTCATCGCTTCAAATCTAGTTGATATTATCTTCATCTGAATCAGTCTCTTAACATTAATCAGTTTCATCACTTTTCATCAAGCTGATTATTCATTTAAACTCAATCAAGGGTTTAAAGAGTTTCTTTGATCACATGCTCAATCTAAGTAGGTGTTTAGTTTCATTGCATCGAATCAAGCTGGACAGTTTATCTTCGCTCATCGTATCTTGATCAATCAAGTTCAAGATCGATTTTATCTTCGCTCACTGTGTCTAGTTCAATAAAGTTCTAGATCAGTAAGATTTGCTTCTTGATCAATCAAGTTCAAGTCCAGTATCTTCGCTCTCTATCGTTCCTAGTTCAATCAAGTTCGGGATCGATATAGCTTTAATTAGCTCTGTTTAGCTTCATCACTTCAAATCAAGGTAAACACCTCGCTCTTCATCTGGTTCGTGATCAATCAAGTTTTGAATTGGTATCTCCTAGACATCAAATTTTCTTTGAACTAATGCGCTGCTCGCACATTAATTCAAAGAGGGGCAAATGTAGTACCCTAAAAATGGTCATCTAAACCATGGGCCCCTAATCTCGACAACATCACCAAGGTCCTAACCAAAGGCAATTAAATCAAATCTTGAGCACACAATTAATTTCTAAAATCATCAAATGTCACATGGCAAAATCAATAACCAATATTAATTAAATATTTATTTAATTAATTGATCATTCCAAGTAAATAATTTTTAAACAATTATCCTATTTATTTTATTGAACATCCTAACATATTTAATTCAATAAATCAATTTGCCATTAAATCATCAAAAAGAGGAATTAATTTGAAAAAAATAATTTAAAATTGAGAAAAGAAATCAATTGGAGATAATCTTGAAAAACAAATTAAAAATTGATAAATAATCTCAAAGAAAGCAATTAAAACAATTAAATATTAAAATTGAATAAATTAGAGAATAAATCAGTTTTTTTTGATTTTATCTTAATTTTAGTTCAATTTCCTTTAAAACTAAGAAAAGCATCCAATCACATCAATTCACCTGGATTATGCTTCCTCTTGGAAAATCTTGACTACTCGTCATCATTTGATCTCAGCCTTTGGTTTCTTTATGAATTTTCTATAAATTCAGGCTCTCATCTCTCATTCAAAAATCCTGGAGAGGATATTGTTATTATGTTGTTTTTGCTCTAGGTTCATTGAGAATTTGCATTGAGATATTGCATATTAGTTATTTCATATTGCTTAAATCATCTAGCTTAAATATTCATATATTGCTTAAATCATGTTAGATTAATCTTGCATTCATCTAGCTTAAATCCACGCTCATATAGATTTTAAAATCCTTCGTTTAGGTGTTGTCTAGTCACCGGATAGCTTAGCAATTTGAGAGAAATCTAAACTCACATCTACTAGAAGGCAATGGGTCGCTTTGTAATGGTTTATTATTCATTGATTATTGATTTACTAGCCATGCATCTAATGACTTAATTGAAGTGTTGTGTATTCTAGATACAAATATAGGTCCACTTTTCACACACACACACCACTCTTAAGAGCTGTTTGGCAAGAACATATCCGCTCATATGAGTGCCACTAGATCTGACATGCACTTCTTTCATCACAAGATTAGCTTCATTGAAATCTAAACATCTAGCGAGGATGTCATGGTAGCCCTAATGATATAGATTATCTCCTATATGTTACTATTTATTAAGTTGTCATTAGTTTTATGTCCAAAGTCATTCTATATACTCTAGTCGATTAATACTACCGAAATACTCAGTCGGTAAGCACTAAAGCAGTCGGTTATAGAAGAAAGAAGTCATAGAGTTTAGTATACATTGAGCTGTCTACCGAGTAACACTCTATGTCTACCGAGCAGCAAAGATGGTATACCGAGTTAATATGAACCAAGTGAAACGTGTTACCAGATTCATTGAACCTAGACACATATGTGGAAATGTGTTACAAGATCGAGGAACAGGGAACTATTATCACATAGGAAATTGCACCTTAAGATTTTGTATGATTTTGAGGACATCTATCCAATGAAATAATTTGTATGGTTATTCATTCGATGAATCATATTTGTAAGATCGAAGCATGAACAGATTATCGTCATAAGAGATCTATTTATACAACATGAAATGAGAATCAAAATGTATGAAGCAAGACATGTGTGATAGATAATTTGAAAGGAAAAATCATGAGAAAGCACAATGTGTTGTGACTGTTACGACTGACAGAGATATTCAGAGGTCACCAAGAAAGATTTTAGAGAACAGTTAAGGAATAGAGTAAACAAAAGGGTTTACCAAGTTGATTTATCAATTACCGAGGTATGCTATGAGCAAGGTAATTTCATATTGAGCACATAGAATCTGCTATAACATTTTAGATGTGAAGTTACAAATATTTTGTAAAGATTTTGATTGTATTATTTTGAGTTGTAAGAGAAACCTTTAACAGGGTAAAAGACTCTAACAAAGTCTATAAATTGTAAAGCCTTTAACTAGGTGCATCATTTAGTATAAGTGTTGTAAAATCCTTTAGCAAGGTAGATCTAAAGATCTTGATACTCCTAACAGGGTAAGCTATCAGAAATAGCTAAACATGTAGCTCGAACCGAGCAACCTTTATTATTGCGTAGTGAATTTGTGGGTGCCATCCCCACTGCAATTTTTCTCTCTAACAAAGAGTTTCTACGTAACCAAAATATATGTGTTATGGAGTGAAACATGTATGAATGTTATTTATATGTTTTAGCTTTATATTATGTTTCAGCAATATTTAGTTTATGCTTAACAATAAAGTTTCTATTGAAGAAATGTTTTGAATTACTGATTCACCCCTCCCCTCTCAGTACATTAGATTTCCATATTGGACCTAACAATTGGTATCAAAGCACTAATCTTGGAAAAGGATTTAACTGCCTAAAGAGAAAGATCTTATCAATGGAAGGCTACAAACAATCTCAGAGAATTGTGAATCTTCAAAGTGAATTGGATCATGCTAATCAAGTGATTGCAGACATGCAGAAACAAATGCAAAGATCACTGAAAGTTAGAAGAAGATTGTTTGATGATTTGCAGGACTCACAAGAGCTGGTGGAACAAATTGAGACATCATCTGAGAATAGTATATCTGAAGAGACTGAAGAAATAAGTGGAATATTGAAGGAAAATAATAAATCACTATCTGATCAGCTAAAAGCAATGAACAGAGAACATGAGCATTTCAGCACACAGATGACTGAAAATCTTGATGCATTGAGAACAGCTAAGGATAACATAAGAGATATGGAAAGAGAAAAATAACAGCTTGAAGCATTAGTATCTGAAAAGAATGATGAAATCACAAGGATGAGTGGAATTCAACAAAATCTATCTTGATCAATTGGGTTATGCACATCATGAAGCAAATCTAAAGGAAAATGAGAATCAAGCATTGAAACTTGAAATATCAAGATTGACCAATGAACTTGAAACAGAGAAGAAATCCAAAGAAACACTGAAGAAAAGTTATGAAGCATCAAAGATGTTGGATGAGCAACTAACTACAAGACGACCCAACAAAGATGCAGGACTCGGTTACAAAGGAAATGACTCTTCCAAGAAAGGAATCCACATCACCGAGAGAGGAGAATCATCAAAACAAGCTAGAAACAAGAAGAACATGAAAGAAAAAGGCCTATTTGCAACTACTATGGAAAACAAGGACATACTGCCAACATGTGCCAAATCAGAAAAGGTAAGCAACTGAAAGTCACTAGGTCTAATGGTTATTGTTACAATTGCAATAAGTATGGTCACACATCTAATCAATGTAGGATAAAGTCTGTTAGTAATTATCAGAAGGCAAAATTCAAGGGTTTTTATAAAAACTACAATAGATATGGACACATTACTGAGAAGTGTTGGTTTAAGCAGAAGAACTATATGTGGTTTGCACACCGAGCAAATACTAGAAGCTACCGAACTCACATAGATCCTAACTGATAGTATACTGCAATACCATGGGATTGCAATACAAGTATATGGTGTGAATGATGTGGAAGATATGGACATATAAGTGCACACTACTTTATAAGGTTTGGGATGAACAACCGAAGATCATGGAGAAATCCTGGTGTATGCGAGAAAAGTGGGCGAATAAAACTTAAAATGTGAAAATTATTGTTAATACTAGTCCACACACACACAGAGGACTTCTTGATGCAAGCTATGGAGTAATGATGTGTTACTCAGCTTCCCAAGGAGGGTCCCATGGTTCTCTATCTCACAATGTCCCTCAAACCAACGTTTTTGCTCTCAGATTACTGAGCAAAATGGTTTAGGGATGGCAAATATGAGAACGAGAGATGCTTTTGATTGATTTAGTATGAAATAGATGTGAAGCTATGTATGATGCTAAAAATGCAATAAACTAAATGATAAGATGACAAGATTAGTATGAATACTATCCTAGCATACTATATTTAGTCTATGATTGAACTAAAATGATAAAGAAAGTAATCTAAGCATGCATATTTAGTCTAATTCTGATCTAAAAGAGGCTAAATGATGAGCATATATGAAATGAAAGCTTGAAAGAATTTGAGCATAAGTGTGATGCTTCAAATTTGAAAGATGATTGTTAAAAATGGAGGAATGAGAGCTTTATTTATAGCATAAACAGGGCAATGGATGGTCAGGATTGAAAGGTTTAATCAAGGGCCAAGTTTGAAAGTTGGGGATCCATGTGTACAATTTGCACCAATGACATGGTGACAAATGTCAACTATGATTGGGTTGAAAGAAGAGGTTGGAGGTATTAAAAGCCTGAGAAGACCTCATGGTTATCTAAAGGTTAAGGGTCAAGTCTAAATTAGGTTTACCCAATGAATTAAGATCTAATCCAAAGATAAACCTTTGTGCAAATGATTAAGAGATAATCAAGGTCAAAGCATTAATGACCTGATGAGACCCTTGGGTTAGGTAGAGGTTGAGTCAAAACAAATGTTTTAACCATGTGGGAGAGTTTGAATTAACCATTAATGGTTATTGGAGACTTTGGGGATTAAGTGGTTGAAGGTTGGAAGCCTTCAATGGTTTTCAAAGACTTTAAGGGTTTTGGTGGTTGAAGGTTGAAAACCTTCAATGGTTATCCAAGACTTTGGGCCATTTGAGAAGTGACATCCCTTTGCTTAGGGATGTGACAAAGTTTAGAGGGGGGTTAGGTTAATTAGAATTGATTAGAAGATTCTAGAAGGGATTAGGAAGGGGTTTGGGATTTTGCAAGTGGATGGGGGGGATAATAGGTTTTAATTGAATTATTTGATTTTCATTCAATTTGGTTGTAATTAAATAAATTTGATTTATTCAATTTAGGATAACTATTTAATTAAATTTGAATTTAATTAAAAGTGGCTAGGGGGATTTAATTGAATAAAATGATTTATTCATTAAATGGCATAGTGAATTTTATTTAAATAAATTGAGTAATTTACTTAATAAAATAGAAGAATGTGGATAATTTAATTAAATTAGATTTAATTAAATAGAGAAATGAACATAAAATATTCATTTAGGAAGATGGTCATTTTTATACGTCTACATTTTGCCCCTCTTTGAAGTGACGTGTGTGCACATGTTATTTCAAAGAAAAATGATGTGTTTTTGTGATTTATGATCAAATGCATATTTTTGCGTCGCTCTTTTAATTTGCCATTGATGCCCCAGATTTGATGTGATGCCCTAGATTCAATATTTGGTGTGATGCCCCCTCGGGAGATGAATCAATTTTTTTTTTTTTTTTTTTTTGAATTTTTTTTTGAATTTAAATTGATGAATTTCGTATGTATGCGGGAAAAGTGGGCGAATAAAACTTAAAATGTGAAAATTATTGTTAATACTAGTCCACACACACACAGAGGACTTCTTGATGCAAGCTATGGAGTAACGATGTGTTACTCAGCTTCCCAAGGAGGGTCCCATGGTTCTCTATTTCACAATGTCCCTCAAACCAACGTTTTTGCTCTCAGATTACTGAGCAAAATGGTTTAGGGATGGCAAATATGAGAACGAGAGATGCTTTTGATTGATTTAGTATGAAATAGATGTGAAGCTATGTATGATGCTAAAAATGCAATAAACTAAATGATAAGATGACAAGATTAGTATGAATACTATCCTAGCATACTATATTTAGTCTATGATTGAACTAAAATGATAAAGAAAGTAATCTAAGCATGCATATTTAGTCTAATTCTGATCTAAAAGAGGCTAAATGATGAGCATATATGAAATGAAAGCTTGAAAGAATTTGAGCATAAGTGTGATGCTTCAAATTTGAAAGATGATTGTTAAAAATGGAGGAATGAGAGCTTTATTTATAGCATAAACAGGGCAATGGATGGTCAGGATTGAAAGGTTTAATCAAGGGCCAAGTTTGAAAGTTGGGGATCCATGTGCACAATTTGCACCAATGACATGGTGACAAATGTCAACATAAGATTGGGTTGAAAGAAGAGGTTGGAGGTATTAAAGGCCTGAGAAGACCTCATGGTTATCTAAAGGCTAAGGGTCAAGTCTAAATTAGGTTTACCCAATGAATTAAGATCTAATCCAAAGATAAACCTTTGTGCAAATGATTAAGAGATAATCAAGGTCAAAGCATTAATGACCTGATGAGACCCTTGGGTTAGGTAGAGGTTGAGTCAAAACAAATGTTTTAACCATGTGGGAGAGTTTGAATTAACCATTAATGGTTATTGGAGACTTTGGGGATTAAGTGGTTGAAGGTTGGAAGCCTTCAATGGTTTTCAAAGACTTTAAGGGTTTTGGTGGTTGAAGGTTGAAAACCTTCAATGGTTATCCAAAACTTTGGGCCATTTGAGAAGTGACCTCCCTTTGCTTAGGGATGTGACAAAGTTTAGAGGGGGGTTAGGTTAATTAGAATTGATTAGAAGATTCTAGAAGGGATTAGGAAGGGGTTTGGGATTTTGCAAGTGTATGGGGGGGATAATAGGTTTTAATTGAATTATTTGATTTTCATTCAATTTGGTTGTAATTAAATAAATTTGATTTATTCAATTTAGGATAACTATTTAATTAAATTTGAATTTAATTAAAAGTGGCTAGGGGGATTTAATTGAATAAAATGATTTATTCATTAAATGGCATAGTGAATTTTATTTAAATAAATTGAGTAATTTACTTAATAAAATAGAAGAATGTGGATAATTTAATTAAATTAGATTTAATTAAATAGAGAAATGAACATAAAATATTCATTTAGGAAGACGGTCATTTTTATACGTCTACATTTTGCCTCTCTTTGAAGTAACGTGTGTGCACATGTTATTTCAAAGAAAAATGATGTGTTTTTGTGATTTATGATCAAATGCATATTTTTGCATCGCTCTTTTAATTTGCCATTGATGCTCCAGATTTGATGTGATGCCCTAGATTTGATATTTGATGTGATGCCCCCTCGGGAGAGGAATCAATTTTTTTTTTGAAATTTTTTTTGATTTAAATTGATGAATTTCGTATGATGTGTAGGATTTCGTGCTTGTAGAAAGTGTGTAAATTGATTCATCTCCCGATAAATTACAACTGTTTTGGTATAAGGGAGACCGCGACCATATTACAGGTCCAGTTGGCTAACCCTAATTTCATTTTCCTCCTATAAAAGGGGAAAAGGGCTTGATTTAAAGTCATTTGTGCTTTGTTAACTTTTGAAGAAAGATAATTTGCTCTGGAGAGAAAATGCCTATTCCCTATCATAGACACCATTTCGAGCGCGTTCGGAGGTATCGGAGACCAGTAGCACGTGGACCACCAGTAAGTCAACATCTTTGACCCCTTTGGGATTTTTCATTTTGTCATTTTCAGGTGTTTTTTGATTTTTAAACTTCGGGTTTTTCGGTTTAGCGCGTCTAAAATGTAATTTAGCGCATACGAAGTGTAGAGTAGCGCATCAAAGTTAATTTTAGGGGTTGCGTCTGAAAATGTTTTGCTAGCGCATAGGATCTGTAGGTTAGCGCGTGTAGATAAAATAGCGCATGCAAAAACTTTGGTAGCGTGTAGGGGAAACAGGGTAGTGCATAGGCATGACCTAGCGCATAGGAGTTGCCGGGGTTCACATAGGCAAAGGGGTTTAGCGCATAGGACTAACCTAGTGCATAGGGCTGAAAGGGTAGCGCTTAGGAAGGGTAGATTAGCGCGTAGACAGTTCTAGTGCATAGGACAGATTAGGTAGCGCAACGGTAGAAAAGAGTAGCGCATAGATAGAATCTAGCGCATAGGGCAGATAGGTTAGCGCGTAGGACAAGCAGTCTAGTGTGTGGGTTTGTTTAGCGCAGTGAAGGTCTGTTTTAGTGCATCCAAGAAAAATTTGCAGTTTTGGCCGAGTTTGAAAAAGTTGTGGTTTTGTGTGCCTACCGTGTTTTTGATGCATTTATCCAAGATGAGTATTTGTATAACTTGTTTTGATGTGCAATTTTCCAAGTTATGTATAGATTATCAAGCTATTGTTTTGATCAGAAACTGATGTATTTGCGTTGTCTGTTTCAAGTTCAATGTGTGTGAAAGCCTAAGTTGTTTTACAAGCCGATATGGGTTGGAAACTTGAGTTGTTTTACAAGCTGATATGGGTGGGAAACTTGAGTTGTTTTACAAGCTTATGTGATTGTGGTACTTGAGTTGTTTTACAAGTTTTGATATGGTTTTTGAAAACTTGAGTTGTTTTACAAGTTGATATGATATGATAGGATTTTGAACTTTGATTGTAGATGAGCAAATTGTTTCATATTTTTGATGTAAGTTTTATTTTGATATCTTTGTGTTGATGTGGAAACTGATATTGGATATGTTTTGTTTGTTTGACAGGAGCGATTGGGTATCGTGCAGTCGAGGGAGAGATTCCCGAGACCATGGACGCTGATACCACGTCTGTCACAGGTAGACTTGGATATTATTGAGAGATGTGGATTGACCTCGCTTCTTGATATGCCGCGGTTCACTATGAACCGGGGACTTTTGACAGCATTAGCAGAGAGGTGGCACAGTGATACGAACACATTTCATTTTGCCACTGGAGAGATGATAGTGACACCGGAGGATTGCTACCGGATTTTGCGCATTCTTGTGGTAGGAGCCATATTACCGTATGAGCAGACAGAGGAGGGCAGCACAGAGGCACTGCGCCGTATATTTCATGATGAGAGTGTCTGTGGCTATGAGATCCCTTGGCAGGAGTTCTTGGATCTGGATTATGCACCCCTGCCATCGGTATTGGCAGGATTCATTGGGGGATTCCTTTGTCCTGATCACAGGTCAAAGGGATTTTCAGTAGGATGGGGGTTGGTCCTAGAGCAGATGGTTACACAGGGTCAGAGATTTGCATGGGGGTCAGCGATGTTGGCCCATCTTTACAGGAGCCTGCATGAGGTAGTATACCTCGGTTATGGGAGCTTATCAGCAGGTGTGACCCTATTATAGGTATGGTGCTGGGAGCACATCCCAGTAGCGAGGCCATTGGCAGATAGAGATAGGCCTGTAGGCACAGCATACGCCTATGGATATAGAGGCCTAGTTGTCCAGCGTAAGCTGGGCAAACTAGAGCACTGGAGGAGAGTTTTTGATGACATAGATACGGTCACCTAGAGACCGTATACAAACTGCAAGGTGTGGGTAGAGGATGGTATGGAGATGCCTTTTGTTTTCATGATGAGGTATCTGATTGGGAGGACTCCATTCGTTATTGAGCAGTTTTTGGTGACCCAAGTTTTGCGGCAGTTCGGGAGGCAGCAGGGGATTCCACAGGGAGCGTGCTTGTATGCACAGCGGCAGCAGGATGTGGCTGATTGGGGGCCGACTATTGATAGTGCCATGGCCATAGAGGAGTTCATAGGTCTGGCAGGACAGATCTGGGACTATGCCCCAGAGATACAGGATGCTGGGATGACTGACGAGTTTGCTCGTTTGTTTGCTGCTCAGGCCGTGGCGAGGATCTCAGATCCAGAGGAGATGAGGCCAGTATTTGATTTAGATGGAGAGGAGGGGGGAGATGATGGAGATGATGGAGACAATGGAGATGATGGAGATGATGGAGGAGCCAAGGGGAGGCAGGTTGGTAGAGGTGTGCAGAGAGCGGTACGACAGAGTAGGATTGAGAGGGGGAGATGAAGATTGGCCATTGGAGTCGGGAGAGAGGGGAGAGTGATAGAGGTGTTAGCTGCAGTGGGGGGAGAGGAGGAGGTGGGGAGGCCAGCACAGAGGAGGAGGGTAGATATACTCCCACCTCCCGTACCTAGGACAGGCCGAGTGGGAGGAGTGGCGCCAGCACAGGTACCACTGCGGGTTCGAGTGCCAGGTCATGTAGAGGATGCACAGATCTGGACCCTACAGATTACTGTGCAGCAGCTGCAAGCACAGATTTTGACCTATCAGTGGCAGATTTCTTAGTTGACCACTGAGAGAGATACGGAGATAGAGCGGCGGGGCCGAGCAAAGGAGGCTTTAGCGACTGTGCAGAGAGCAGCGGTGGGTGGTCTTTTGAGAGACACCCTTAGAGAGCTGACACGAAGTGTCCAGGAGGTGGAGTATTACAGGCGGCACTATGAGGCTGCAGTACCTAGAGATCAGCATGTTGAGAGCTTTGCACAGTCGAGATCGAGTCGATCTCAAACTGCTGGGACACGATCTGAGAGCCGAGGAGTGACGGGGCCGGCGAGACAGGACCCTCCTGCAGATCCGGGGGCGAGTGTATCGGGAGCTAGACAGGATCCTCCTGGGGATCTAGGGGCAGGTGCATCGGGAGCTAGACCATCTCCATCAGGGGATAGTCACACTTGAGAGACATGGTCTTTGTTGTATTTTTGAGCATTGTATTCTTTGTACTGGGCACAATTTTGACACATTTTGTAGATTTTGATAATTTTTTGAGAGATATATATACAGAGCACCATTTTTGATCGATGTGATGTGTTTATAGATGCATTTTTATGTGTACTACTTCCTTTTTATGATGATGTAATGTTTACATATATGATGTAATGTATGATGCAGGATGTATGTTTTTATATGCTATGAGATGTATCTTGAAAATGAGATGTATGATTTAATATGCTGTTACATGTAATATGATATGATGTAAAATGATGGAATAATGATGAAAAATGATATGTAACTAATTGCAAAAATGATGTGCCTAATTGTAAAATGAAATGTAACTAATTGTAAAATGAAATGCAACTAATTGTTTTTGGTATGCAACTAAATGTTTTTTTGGAGCACCTCTCATTCGATATTTGCCATCCGATATAACCATTATTTGCTTTCTTTGTAAATATCCTCATGGAGCATTTATTGATTTTTGGATATGTTAAAAATTTATACAAGCATAATGGTATAATTGAACCATAATGACCCGAGTAAAATTTACATAATATTTGATTTTGCAAGATAGCACAAGCGTCAAGGTATAATTGAACCAAGACGACCTGAGTGTGTATTGCGTAAACATACAAGAGTAGATCATTTATATGCGTGAAATGGAATCAGGCCTTCAGTGATATGCATCACGTCTTGAGGCAAATATTCACACAGTACAAGTGATCGCCTCTCAAACAGAAGACTAAGAAAATTTTGGAAGTTCCCTATGATCTCTAGCTTTGAAGCTTTTTATGAGAGAAGGAGAAGATTCCAACAATTTAAAAAGTTCAAAATGCAAAATAATCAAGACTTTAATGCGATAATGCAACATTTAGTACTTCAGAAAATCATCCATCCTTGAGTTTCTTGTGTAATTGTTTGTGTTTTGGTTGTTGTGATGAAGCGTAGTTGTGTTTGTTGGATGTCATGTGTCTGAGTTTTGCAATAGTTGGCATGCCTTGAATGTTTGTAAGTTTTTGAACAATTTAATGCCCCTAGCTGAGTGTACCTCTGGATATGATTATGTACAATGATTTCCAAGCCATGGTGGAATGCGGTAGATGAATAACTCAGGATAGTGACTACGCTAAGTATATCCTGGATGGATATATGCTAAGTGTCGGCCGATGGCCGATAGTATTTTGATGGATAAACTGACATGGATATAGATAGAGGAGCCGTTCTTTCACAAGGGTGCCTGTTTACCAGGTTTTCACCATCTGTTTTTATTGTACTTTGTATTTTTTCTTTTTCTGGATTTTTTTGATTTTTTTTTGTTTTGTTTTTAGCTTTTTCCGTGCACTAGGCTATCCTAAGTATAGTACTTCTTCAGATGAATGCTGTTAGTTGGATCATCGAGCACATCTCCTTCAGAATTTGTTAGCTGATAGGCATCTGATCCATAGACTGAAATGATGACATAGGGACCCAACCAGTTAGGTTCAAATTTCCCTTTCTTTTCTCTATCTTGCTGATTCCTTGGATTTTCTTTTAGGACTAGATCACCAACCTTGAAGTTATGAGGAATGACCTTATGATTGTAGCTCCTGCACATGCGTTGCTGATATGCTTTGAGATGAGTATAAGCATGTTGGCATCTTTCATCTAATAGTTCCAGTTCTTGCAGTCGGTTAACTCGATACTCTTCATCTGGGATCAAACCTTTCAAAGAGACTCTAAGAGATGGAATTTCTACCTCCAAGGGTAAAATAGCCTCTGATCCATATACCAATGAATATGGTGTTGCTCCTATAGGTGTGCGGATGCTGGTCCTGTAGGCCCAAAGTGCTGAATTGAATTGTACGTGCCAATCTTTGCCCGCATCATTCACTATTTTCTTGAGGATTTTTAGGATTGTTTTGTTAGATGCTTCTGCTTGACCATTTCCCTATGGATAGTATGGTGTAGAAAACCGATGTTGGATTTTGAATTTTTCACATAGTTCCTGCACATCTTGGTTTTTGAAAGGTCGCCCATTATCTGTGATGATTGAACTTGGAATACCATATCTGCAGATCAGATAATTCAGGATAAAAGAGGCAATTTGTTTCCCAGTCACTGTGGTCATGGGAACTGCTTCGATCCATTTGGTAAAGTATTCTGTTGCAGTTATAATGAACTTGTGTCCATTGGAAGATGAAGGATGTATTTTGCCTACCAGGTCCAATCCCCACTGACAAAAGGGCCAGGATGTTGTAAATGGCTATAGTTCCTGTGCTGGTATATGTATCAGATTGCCATGGATTTGGCATTTAGGACATTTCTTGGCGAAATGATATGAATCTTTCTCCATTGTAGGCCAGTAGTATCCCATTCATAGAAGCTTTTTAGCAAGAGTAGTGCCACTTGAATGTGTGCCACAAATACCTTCATGAAGCTCGTGTAAAGCTGAATCAGAATCATTACGATCAAGACAATGAAGAAGAGTACCATCTAGACCTCGACGATATAAGGTATCAGTGGTAAGGGTGTAATGGGCAGCTTATCGGATAAAGTTACGATTTTGGTTACGGGATTGGTCAATGGGTAAGATATTATGCTTGAGGTAGTCGTATATTGGTCCATATAACGGAGAATCTGAACCGGTCAAGGCATATATAACCTGGGATTCAGAGTGGTCATAGGCGGGGGAGAACAGTTGCTCTACCAGGAACTCATAACGACTCTGTTGTTCTGGAATTTGTAGTAATGAAGCGATCGTAGCCATTGCATCGGCTGCTTTGTTGTTCAACCTTGGTATTTGTTCAAAGGTGATGTGCACAAAATACTGTTTGAAATCATCCACCATCCGTTTGTAGGGTAGTAACTTGTCATCCTTTATCTGATAGTTGTTGTTGATTTGATTGATGACCAGTTGTGAGTCTCCGTAGACTTTTAATTCTGTGATTTTCCATTCGACAGCCATTTTGATGCCTATGACCAATGCTTCATATTCAGCCACATTATTTATACATGGAAACATAAGTCTGTATGATCTCGGCATAGTGTGTCCGTCAGGGGTGATGAATAGAATGCCGGCCCCTGAACCATGTTGTGTATAGGATCCATCAAAGTATAGGGTCCATTGTTTGGAGGAAGGAGCAAAAATGTCCCTGTCTAGAAATTCAATGTCCATGGTTTGTTTTCTTGGTAGCGGTGCTTCAGCCAGTTGATCTGTAATTGCTTGTCCTTTGATGGCTCGTCTTTCTGTGTAGTGGATGTCGAATTCACTGAGAATCATGACCCATTTAGCCAATCGGCTTGTGAGAGCTGCCTTGCTGAGTAGATACTTGAGAGGATCAATTTTGGCTACTAGCTTGATAGTGTGTGCTAGCATGTAATGTCAGAACTTTTGAGATGCAAAAACAACTGTTAGGCAAGCCTTTTCAATGAATGTATAATTGAGTTCATAGCCATTCAATGTTCTACTGATGTAATATATGGCGCGTTCCTTTCCTTGTTGTTCTTCTTGTGCCAATAGTGCCCCCAGTGAAACATCTGTTGTTGAGATATACAATATAAGAGGCTTTCCTACAATTGGTGGTACTAGAATTGGTGGATTCATCAGGTACTGCTTAATTTGGTAAAAAGATTCTGCACATTTAGTCTCCCATCTGAATGGCACATTTTTATGTAGCAAGTGGTTAAATGGCAGACTTTTATCTGCTAGTTGAGCGATGAATCGCCTAATTGATTGAAGTCGTCCTTGGAGAGATCGAAGTTGACTGATATTCTTTGGTGGTGGCATATCCATGATGGCTTGTACCTTTGCTGGATCAACTTCAATACCTTTAGCTGAGACGATGTAACCTAGTAACTTGCCTGATGTAACCCCGAAGACACACTTCTTAGGGTTGAGTCGGACTTTGAATTTCTGCAACCGATCAAAGATCTTTGTTAGGATGCCGAGATGTTCAGCTCTGGTAAAAGATTTTGCTAGTAAATCATCCACATAATCTTCCACAAATGTGTGCATCATATCATAGAATATGGTTGTCATTGCTCTTTGATAAGTGGCTCCAGCATTCTTTAAGCCAAAAGGCATAACATTCCAACAGTATGTTCCCCAAGGACAGGTGAATGCTGTTTTGTCTTGATCTTCAGGAGCTATTTTGATTTGATTATAGCCTGAGAAACCATCCATTAATGAGAGCATTGCATGGCCTGCTGTGAGATCTACAATTATATCAATACTTGGTAGAGGAAAGTCATCCTTTGGACAAGCTTTATTGACATATCTGAAGTTAGTGCATATTCTGATACTACCATCTGGTTTTGATACTGGAACAATGTTAGAAATCCATTCTGCATAGTCAATAGGTCGGATGAATCTGACATCTAATAATTTCTTTAATTCCGTTTTGACCATGAGTGCCACTTGTGGATTCCTCTTTCGTAGCTTTTGCTTGACTGGCTTGACTCCTGCAGAGATGGACAAGTGATGCATGATTAAGTGTGGATCAACTCCAGGCATATCAGCATATGACCAGGCAAAGTTAATTTGCTGTCCTTTAAAGAAGATGATGAATGCCGATCTTTCCTCCTCTGTCAGAGATTCTGCAAGGTGAATGTTTCTGGCTGCTTCGGTGGTACCAATGTTGATTGATTGAGTGGGCTCAAACAATATGGGTGATCGTTCATGAAAATGTTCAGGAAGAGTGTCAAGTCTCCCATCGTTAGGTGCCTTGAAAAGGTTTTCACCTTCAGATGCATCCTTTATTTTTACTTTTTTGGGATCTATAGCTGCCATTGACTGGTTTTCAGCATTAGATTCATTATTTGATTCATTTTTGCGACTGAGAGACTTGGCACTCCCTAAAGAACAGACATCATTATTTGGTTCACTGGTAGAGCCTATTTTGGGATTGACGGTGCATAGATAATGGATAATAGATTCATCATCCGAGAAAATTGGTATATCATGAGTCTCAGGTTCATTCCAGTCGATGAGATCAGGAAAGACAAGCGGTAAGGAATCATTGGGCGGGTCAAGTTCAGCTACTGTAAGTGTTAGGATAGAGTTATCATCGTGATGGGTCTTGGTGTTAAAGAAGTCTAGGGTTTTATCGAGGTCTTCGATGGTATCATCTTCTATATAGACTTGCTCGTAATATTTCTGTTCCCTTTCCTGAATGTCATAGATATGTTGTGGTCCAAACTCAAGAGGTCTATCCTCTGCATTATGTTCTTCTTGAGAAATGGATATGAAATCAGTATCATCTGGGATATTTGTAGTAGTATCAGAGTAGGTACCCCATTCATATTCATTTGAATCTGTCTCATAGGTATCATCTCAAATTCTATCTATGCTGTAAACAGGTATGTTGTATGGTGAAAACAAATCTTTGATAATGGATACTTTCTTGATATTCTGTGTTGATTCTGTATCTTATCCATCTTCCACGGTCTGGATTTGTTCATAGATCGTGCTTCCACGGGGAGAAATGACAGTTTCTTATGATGACATGAGTCATTTTTGAGCCATGGGTATGTTAATATGAGCCACTGCTGCAGATATGGCCTTCTTATGATTTAAAAGCTTTCCCTGATGCAACTTCTGATCTTGATGTTCTCGTGCCTTACGGATTGTTTCAGCTGATTCAAAGAGTGCCTCTTGTCAGGATTCTTCCTTGTACTTCTTCTTTTCCTTCCATTGAGGTTTTGCATTTGTGTGTGGCGGCCTTTTCAATAGGAAAGTGAATTTAGAACCTAATCCTGCTTTATTTCGACTAGGTTGTGAAGGAAGATCTATAGGTTCAGTGACTCCTTCTTGGCGTTTCCCAATAGGTCCTTTACCGCCATATCCAATTTGTTTCATGAATAAGTAGCCTTTTCCATACAGGTGCGTCGGTAGAACAATGTCTAGAGCGGCCGCTCTGTTAGCTTCTTCTTTATCTTTGTATAGCCAGTTAAGAACATCCTTATCTTTTGATTCATGTGTTAGAGTCCCCAATTGGATGAAGGTACCATCAAATTTAGTTATGGGCTGAGTTGCCAGATGTGTTGATATAGTAGGTAAACCATGCGATCTAGGTGATGTTGGCAATCTGGTCAAACATAAAGGCTCCATAGAGTATTCGCCCATGCCTTGGTCTTTGATTTGCATTTTCTGTTTGAAGTCTCCCCATAAGGAGTTGGATATTGCTGATGGTGGATCAGATGTTGAAGACCGCTGCTTTTCTCTGTTATAAGGAACCAAACTGTCTTGGGCTGCCCCCATAGCATTGCAATATTGAAATGGATTGTGATTAGCTGATATGGAGATTTCCTGTCCATCATAAGGAAACTTGACACACTGGTGATATGTAGAAGGTACTGCTTGCATTTCATGTATCTAGGGTCAGCCTAATAAGATATTGTAGGTGAGATCAATATCTAGGACTTGACATATAGTGTCCTTTTGCACTGGTCCTACTTGAATAGGCAATATCACTGTTCCTTTAGAGGACCTTTCCTCATCATCATATGCTTTTATAGTAATCTTTTTACAAGGATCAATAGATTCTTCTGAGAAGCCTAGTGCAAGGATAAGCTTTAAAGTACATATATTAAGTCCGGCTCCTCCATCTATTAAGACTCTTTTGACGCGATGTTTGCAAACAATGACTTCAATATGTAGAGGAGTATTATGCGGGTGACTTAATGAAGTATTATCATGCTCTGAGAAGGTGAGGTTATGAGATTCTATCATATGGGCAACCATGGCTTGGAATCTGTCTGTATCCAGATTTTGAGGTACATTTGTTTCTAATAGTGCTTGCTCCAATATGTCTTTGTGTTTTGGAGATAGTTTCAACAATTCTAGGATAGATATCTGAGCTGGAGTCTTACGTAGTTGGTTAACTAAGTCGTATTGGATCTTTGGTGTGGTAGTTGGAGGTGCAGTGTATCCCTTCAAGACATATTTCTGAGTCCGGGTTGTTACATTGACAGACTCATGATCACGTTTATCTCGAATGGTTATAACATTGACTTGATGGTCTTCGGCTGATATGTGGTTGATTGTGTTGTTGTAGATGTGATTAATACGAGCCCTGCGTGTATCATTTGAAGTTGATGCTCCATCTTTGTTATAATTTGGGAGAGGATCTTTGAAGGCTTTGTGATCATTATTTGTTTTGAGACCATCCACCATTAAGTCACCTCGATCAATCATGTCCTGGATTATGTGCTTCAATCTCATGCACTCGTTTGTTCTATGACCTTTGTTGCGATGAAAATCACAATAGTGTGAATCATTCCACCAAGGTGGTTTGATTGGGGGTTCATAATTGTTGATTGGAGGCAAAGAAAGAATCTTGTTTGCCAACAGTTCTCTAAATGCGGACTCTAATGATTGGCCCAATGGTGTGAAGATACGTTTCTGGAAATTGTTGGTGTTGTTGCGTGAATTGTTGTTAGGCCCTGGATTCAGGTTTTTGTTTTGATTATCGTTGGCGTTGTTGGTATTGAGTTGTCCTTAAGCATTGTTTGGTGCATATGTGTTAGCACTGGGAGTAGCATTTTTAGGATTTTTCGTATTTTGAGTATTTCCTGTTAAGGCAAGCACTGGCTGTTTAGATTTGGGATCATATGATTCATTGTTGCCTTTGTTTTTGTTTCACGTCCAAAATCGAGTTTTGTCCAAATTGGTGTTGTTTTGGTTATTGTAATGTGATGAGTTCGTTCCTTCTTTGCAGAACTTGAGTGTTCCCTTTTTGACACAAACTTCCTCTACTTGGATGCCATTTTCGATTAATTTGGCAAAAGATGGTATGCATTAAAGTTTGAGTCTGTAACTCATTTCACCATTCAAGTTATCAATGAAGATTTCCATTTTCTCTTTTTCAGGAATATCTTGAGGATATCTTGATACCATGCATCGCCAACGTTGAAGGAATAACATGAATGTTTCATTGTTCTTTTGTTTGGTGTTGCAAACATCTAGCATGGTTATGGCATGTTGGATGTTGTAAGAATAATGGGTGATGAATTTGTTAACCAATTCATCAAATGATCTAACAGGTGGTGTAATCTTGGATAACCATTCCATTGTTTGTCCTCCCAGGCTTCTTGGGAATAACCTCATCAGATAAGTGTCAGCATGAGCAAATTCAAGACTCATGGTGCAAAATTCTCGAACATGGTCTCGAGGATCACTTTTCCCATCATATTTATCAAATTTGGGAACGTCTGAGTTTGGAGGAAAAGGTACCATGTTTAAGCTTCTGTCAAATGGATAAGGACAGATTTCGTTTATAGAGTACCCCATTGTTGTCCCTTGTTGCATATCGTGCATTTGTCTTTGCAACATTTGCATTTGTTGAGTAAGAGCAACCAAGGGCGCATTATCTTGCCAAGGGAAGAGTTCTTCCCTTGTATTTGTTCTTAGCTGAAATGGTGTAGTAAATGGTATGTGTTGTTCTAGGGTTTTGAATACAGGTACTCGCATTTTAGGTATATGTTGCTCTGGAATATGTTGTTCAGGTATGCGAGTTTCTTCTTCCCTTTGTCGTTCTTGATATGTATATTGTTGAGACCCGATTTGAAAGACATTTGCGTCGAAGTCTTCAGGAAGTTTGACGCCTTTACTTGTAAGCATGAGTAGATATTTTTCTTTGTCATTTTCCATGAGTTTTTCGATGAGTTTTTGGAATGAAGGATTTTCTTGACATTCCTGAAGAATTGCGTCAGTAATTTTGGGCTCGTCTGAGGGTGGAACTTCAAAAGGATTTGATAATCTGCGATTCATACTTGATTCTGCTGGTGTCTCACTTTGTTTGTTTCGTTGAGAGCGAGTGATAGGCATTTCAATAGAAACTTTCAGTGATGAAAGGAACAAAGTCCTCGTTGATGTTTTTCTCTGGCGTTGGTGGTTCTGGTCAAGATGTGTTATATGTGATGCACTCGTCGGGCAGGAATGCTGGATTGATCTTTCCTCCACGGTTTATCTTTTGATTAAAAACAGACTTTTGACAGTATGCTCTTATTTTCAGGGGTTCTTTGTGAAATTCGCTGGATTTGTTTTGGATATAACGTTTGACGTGATGAAGAAATACTCGATGGGATTTGAAGAGTTGATGATTGATGTATAAAAATTTATTTCTCTTGATGAATTTGGAAAAGCTAGGTTGTTGTTTCTTCAACGTGATGTTACGATAGAGGTTCTTTCTTTTCAGAATAAGGGGATTAGTCATGCATGAGTGATCAATGATTTCTTTTGATTTGTTTGGATTTAGTTGTTTCTTGTTTTGAAAATTTCAAATTTTACTTTATCAGAATGAAGGTTTAGATATCCCTTCACGATAAAGCGTGTCAAATGATATGGATAAGAAGTTTCCCGATCTGGAAATTAGATTTGACAATTTGCAAATTTTTAGACAAGTTTTTGTGAGATAAAATCCGTAAGATGTTTAAAGGATTTGATTGATACTGATGATGAAAATGCTCTAGATTATATTAGGAGAGACGTCCTCTATTGCTCGATTCGCTTCAGATTCTGACAACTTTGTTTGACACAAATTGAACTTGAGAAAAGTTTTTAACGGTTTGTTTTTGTCACTCTAGTTTGATAAAAGATGATTTTTTGATGAAAAAGGTCTTCTAAAATGTTTTTGAATTTTTCAAAAATTTTCAGTTTTTACTTTCTGTTTTTCTGCCTGGGCTCACGCACTAAAATAGAGGTTTTATGCACTACTGAATTTTCCTGATGCGCTAAAATATTTCTCCCACGCGCTAATCTGCCCCTAGTTACGCGCTAAAATTTTGATTCTGGAAAATTTTTGCTCTAACAGGTGAAAAATCCACGCGCTAGACTGGGATTGATAAGCGCTAACTATTTCGGCTAATGCGCTAAAATAGGGTTTCCACGCGCTAAGCTGTTTGTTTCATGCGCTAAAACTCAGGCTGTTGAATTTTGCTGTTAAGTTTGTTTGGAAAAACGACGCGCTACACTGTGTCTCCTACGCACTAGCTGTTTTGTTCTATGTGCTAACTTTGGGTATCTACGCACTAATATTGTTCTGAGACGCGCTAGAATGTGGTTTGGACACGCTAAAGGATTGTTAACTGTTTTGCCTTAGGATTGAAACGCTACTGTTTTAGTTGTACGTGCTATTTTGAATTTTGGATGCGCTAATAGAACTGTTACACGCCCTAAGATGTTGCTCTTAGGTGCTAGACCGCCCTGATTTTTTCCTTTTTGGTGTTTTTGTGAGGATTTTGAATTTTGTTGAGAAAATTTTTAAGGGTGATGGATGATTTTCTAAAATAAAAAATGCAAGCATGACACACAAAGTACAATCATTTCGCCTAATCTAATAGAAAGTGTATGTTCTACGAGGATGTGTTCAAATCCCCAATGTTTTAATAGGTTGGATACAAAATAAAACATTTCAGAAAGACTCTTTATTCAAGGGTCATAAGTAACATCATAGCCCACTAGTCTCGATACTCCGTCAGCTCAAACAGCCATGTCACCCCCTAGAGAGTGCCATTTTTTTGCCTTTTGCCAGAAGTTAACCCAAAGTGAATTGCTTCACAATTGAGTAGTTATCTTGGGAGATATATGGTGAGTAATCTTGGGGGCGGATTCTTCCCCACCCTTGCACTATGATGTTACAAATGTTTGGATACTGACTCGGCTCAAAGCTTCTAATTCTATGGTTCGTAATCAGGCTTCCCGTTCGGCCGTCAGTGATAAACTCCCTCAGGAGGTTTCCCAATCTTTAGAACAAAGGCTTTACGTATCTCGAGGATACTGGGGGAAGGCTAATCACTACGCGCAACCGTTGAAAAGGACTTTCGTCACTTTCCACATTTGATTATAGTGGGTTGGAATTCTTGGCATCAAAGCCGTTCCCCACTTAGGTCGTTCCCTTCACACCGGCCATAAACGACTTTAAGAGTTGATTGCAACTCCTCGGGAAGGCAGGCCTGCTAAAGGATTTTTAATGCATGAAGTACTAAAAGCGTAAGAGTGGTTTGGCTTTTTGATCACCCAATTAAGGGGAGAGCATATACCTTCCACTTTCGAGACAAAGCACACAATGAGGTTTTATTTTAGCCTTTTAAAGCAGTGATTTTCTAAAACCTATGCAGAGATGTTGCTCCACAAAAGCATGATGTTCTTTTTAATCTTTCAAAGCAATAATTGTCTGATCTATGGAAAAGAAATAGTCAACAAAGCAAATTCAATTTTTTGGAGGTCAACAAAAGAAAATTGTCTTGCTGTAAAAGCAAATTTCCTCGCTTTACCTGCAAGAAACCGTTAAAACCCTGCAAATAAACAAAACGATAAGATTGTCAGTTGATTCGGGGGACTTCTACAAGTCTAAAATTTTAATTCGGTTACAATAATTTTTTTTTTTTTGTTTTGTCTGTGATGCGCTATAGAACAAACTGTATGCACTACAATATGCCGCAGATGCGCTATAGTTTCTTTTCTCTGCGCTATCCTGTTACCCGGATGCGCTACTCTGTGTGTCGTATGCGCTAATCTATGTTTTTCTTTTTCCGCGGTCCGTTATGCAGGAAAAATTTGAATCTGATGCGCTAATTTTTGGTTGCAACGCGCTGGATATGTATTACAAGCGCTAAAAGGTTAAGCAGATGCGCTAATCTGTTAGGTATATGCGCTAATATGTGTTTCGCCGGCATTGACACCTACAGGAAAATTTGTTAAATAGTATCATGCGCTAAGGAACAGTGTTCACGCGCTAAGACAGCAAGCACACGCGCTAAAAAGTAGGCTAGAAGCGCTAAACTGTTAGGCAGATGCGCTAAAATATCTTTTCGACGCGCTGATTCTCGTTTCCCGCGGACTTGCAAAAGTCATCAATTTCAAAAAATGATGTGTTATTGGGGGTCGAGCCCCATGGTGGGCGCCAAAAATGTATGCGGGAAAAGTGGGCGAATAAAACTTAAAATGTGAAAATTATTGTTAATACTAGTCCACACACACACAGAGGACTTCTTGATGCAAGCTATGGAGTAACGATGTGTTACTCAGCTTCCCAAGGACGGTCCCATGGTTCTCTATTTCACAATGTCCCTCAAACCAACGTTTTTTCTCTCAGATTACTGAGCAAAATGGTTTAGGGATGACAAATATGAGAACGAGAGATGCTTTTGATTGATTTAGTATGAAATAGATGTGAAGCTATGTATGATGCTAAAAATACAATAAACTAAATGATAAGATGACAAGATTAGTATGAATACTATCCTAGCATACTATATTTAGTCTATGATTGAACTAAAATGATAAAGAAAGTAATCTAAGCATGCATATTTAGTCTAATTCTGATCTAAAAGAGGCTAAATGATGAGCATATATGAAATGAAAGCTTGAAAGAATTTGAGCATAAGTGTGATGCTTCAAATTTGAAAGATGATTGTTAAAAATGGAGGAATGAAAGCTTTATTTATAGCATAAATAGGGCAATGGATGGTCAGGATTGAAAGGTTTAATCAAGGGTCAAGTTTGAAAGTTGGGGATCCATGTGCACAATTTGCACCAATGACATGGTGACAAATGTCAACATAAGATTGGGTTGAAAGAAGAGGTTGGAGGTATTAAAGGCCTGAGAAGACCTCATGGTTATCTAAAGGCTAAGGGTCAAGTCTAAATTAGGTTTACCCAATGAATTAAGATCTAATCCAAAGATAAACCTTTGTGCAAATGATTAAGAGATAATCAAGGTCAAAGCATTAATGACCTGATGAGACCCTTGGGTTAGGTAGAGGTTGAGTCAAAACAAATGTTTTAACCATGTGGGAGAGTTTGAATTAACCATTAATTGTTATTGGAGACTTTGGGGATTAAGTGGTTGAAGGTTGAAAACCTTCAATGGTTTTCAAAGACTTTAAGGGTTTTGGTGGTTGAAAGTTGAAAACCTTCAATGGTTATCCAAAACTTTGGGCCATTTGAGAAGTGACATCCCTTTGCTTAGGGATGTGACAAAGTTTAGAGGGGGGTTAGTTTAATTAGAATTGATTAGAAGATTCTAGAAGGGATTAGGAAGGGGTTTGGGATTTTGCAAGTGGATGGGGGGGATAATAGGTTTTAATTGAATTATTTGATTTTCATTCAATTTGGTTGTAATTAAATAAATTTGATTTATTCAATTTAGGATAACTATTTAATTAAATTTGAATTTAATTAAAAGTGGCTAGGGGGATTTAATTGAATAAAATGATTTATTCATTAAATGGCATAGTGAATTTTATTTAAATAAATTGAGTAATTTACTTAATAAAATAGAAGAATGTGGATAATTTAATTAAATTAGATTTAATTAAATAGAGAAATGAACATAAAATATTCATTTAGGAAGATGGTCATTTTTATACGTCTACACCTGGAATGGCATGATTTCATTGTCACAAAGTTGGACACTTGGCTAAAGATTGCAAAGATCAACCCAGAGGAGATACTAAAAAAATAAGAAGCAAATTACAGATGATTTGGAAAAAGAAGGAAAATGTGTCAACTAATGAAGAAAGCACCTTACCTACTGAGTTAGGTGCATCTATTTCAAATTAATCGGTAAAGGTATGAAGGGACTGCAGTTTGAAATTTTATCTAGTCTTTTGGAGTACCAGAGAAGTCGGTAAATGCAGGAAGCCTGTCTAGTCGGTAAAAGCATAAAAAGGGAAGGTAATCGGTTTAATGGAACTGAGTGCATTTAATGCTTTTTGACCTAACTGCACAGAGCCCAATAAGGTAAAATGTGTACTTAAGCCTTTTGCGCGGTCATTTTACACTTACCAAGTTTTCAAAAAGTAGAGCTAAGTGATTCAAAGGGGATCAAACTTCTCCCAAGCAAATTTCAAGGTATTTATTCATCAATCTCAATGCATTTTTCAAGCAAGTCAACCGATCATATTAGTTGAGAATACCTGCTTTATATTTACTAAGTGGAAAGCGTTTGCTGGTTAAGTTTCAAACCCTAAACTTTTTTCATTAGTAATTATCCAAAGTTTGAAATGGCTCCAAAGATTTAGAAACCTATTGTTGTTGAGACCATTGAGAAGCCCTCACTGAAATATTCCTTACCTCCCAAAGTAGCATCCAAACCTGATGATAAAACAACATTTTCTCTCATTCCAGATAGGGTTCTATTGGTTGAGGATGTTAGATTCTACACTAAGTGTCGTGTTGAGGAACTAGGTCATATTGAGATCAAAGACACGTATGATGAATTATGCACCAATGGAAACCTAGATAGCAAGTATGAGCATATCAAAGTCAAGGGATTGATCAAAGCCCTAACCTACCTGCGAGTCTTCAAACGCTAATGGGTTAAATTTGTTTTGAGCAGAGTTCATGATTACTTTATGTGGTTATAAGAGCAACCATTCAAAATCACCAAGGAAATCATCCACTTAATCACCAGATACCCTATATTCGACCATGCTTGAGCTCAGAAAATGATTTCATAGAAAGAATTGATTACTTTAACTGGAGTTGAATTTGATTGCAGAGGTCTGAAATTGAACAAAGTTACAGATGCAGAGCTGAAGTTTGCAATTAGAGTCATAGGTTATTGTTTCTTTTAGTTGGCAAGGGAAAATAGTGTACCATGTGCACCTGTTGATTTAGCATACAAAATTGTGAAAAAGGGTATGAAGATTGACCTATGCGAAGTGTTTTTGAAAATCTCAACACCATAAGGAAGCCGAAGAAGAACAACTCAGCAAACACATTAAAGTTTGGGTCACTCTTAGTATGCATGTTTTTCTATTTTTAGAAATTCTTTCCATCAATCGGTAACATAGTCTGGGAGTTACATCGACCAATAACCCATGAAATAAATGATTATATCAAACAACTAGGTGATATTTTCAATGATATAATGGATGATTATTTTAGCAAATTTCAAGAAAAGATGCATAATAGGTACAAAATTCCACCTCAGATAGTGGAAAAATATAAGGATGATATATGTTTTGAAGTGGACACCGACTACTATTATGTCAATACAATAGAACCAAGAACTCAATCTTTACCACCTATGGGTTATGAGATTGATTCTGACATAACGCAATAGCAAATAGATGCCTTTCTTGCACTTCCAAGGCATGCTACTGAGATCAGGTACGGTACCTATGAAGAGGTCAAAGAAAAAGTTAAGATGAGCATTGTAGTACCTAAGGCTACAAGGAAAGCAACCAAAATGATTAAAGTATTAACAGAGAAATTTGGAGAAGGTTCTTCCTCCACTCCTATCAAGAGCGATCAAGTCATCATTGAGGAGGAATCTGAAGCCCAAGAAGCAGCAATTACATTGAGCATCGAGTTGCCAAAAGGTAAAATTATGAAAAGGAAGAAACAGGATACGTCACAGGTATCACCTACTCCTCCAGTGAAGTGCCCCAATACTAGATCATCTGTAATGTCACCGAGTAAGAAGCAAAAAAATGTTGCAGTGCCTAAGGTAACAAAAACTTATAAGAAGTCTACTCGAAGACTCATTTTGAATAAGGAGTCGAGTGACACAGAATCTGAAGACAAAAACAAATTTCAAATTGTCAAGAGTACAAAGGAAAATGTACATAGTGTTGATAATTTTTATGCAAATCTGAAACAATATGGTGGATTTGGAGCGTGCAAATATGTAAAATACAAATCCAGAACTGATGCAAAAAAGAGGCAAATTGAAGAAGCTGTAATATGCACACTTCTTAAATTCTAATTAGTTCCATTGGAAGTAACTAATTCTCTTCCAACAGAATTGTACTTACACATTGATAACAGGTGGAAATATGCTATGGACTCAGAAAAGTAGATAAGAGAAAGAAGTCTGGTACATCTCTTTCTAGACATGTCGCTAGATGAGATAAGTGAACATTTGAAAAACTACCAGACAAACTTCCTAGTCAAGCAAAGAGCCTTGAAACTGATGAATGGCCTTTATATTGAAGTAGAGAATGAAACAAAAGAAAAATGGCAAGAAATTTTTTGAATCAAGAGTGTTGATGAGCAAGGTGACGTTGAAATAGTTGATATCACTGAGCAAGATCTTGCTAGTACTATACAACTCGATGAGGATATCATGGACACTAAGGTACAGGAATAGGAGATGATAGAAGGAAATGCCTATGCCAAACTGGTATCAAGTGAATCAATTTTGGAACAAGTCAAGTCCTATCCTCCGATAACTCAGCATGTTTCAACCGAGACACCTCAGGACATTGAACAAGGCAAAGAGGGTCAACAGTCTACCAAAGGAGAAGCTACTTCTCAAACCACTGGGGAACAGACTTCTCAAGTTCCAACAAGCACTGAAACTGTTGCCACCGAGACCCCAAGCAAGGAATCACCGAAGGCTACATTTGAGGCTAAAGAAACTGACAAAAGTGTTGCCTCTACCGAGCAACCTACCGAGGGTGAACAAGCCTCCCAAGCCATTGTACTGGTTCAACCGATGAAAGCCTCATCATCTAAAGAGAAGAAAATGAAGAAGCATAGTTTCAAGCTAGATCTGTCAAAGTCGATTGTGTTGCCAAATGTAGACATTTCAAAACTAAAAGGGAAAGCATTCATTGAGTTCAGGGAACTATGCAAAGCCAAAGGAGAACAAGAGAGACAAATGGCCTTACAAAAGAAAAATAGAGTACTTTAGAAGGTCAAAGAATTATTAACAGAAATGCTACCTGAAGCTACCATGACAACAGATGCAGCCATCCATATTCAACTAGATGAACTCCTCACTAAAGTAGAAGCATCTGCAGTAGACACATCTACATACCTGAGCAAATTGAAGGACAAAGAGCTCACTGCCAAAATGATTGAAGAGGTACAGAAAGCCATTGCTATCGGTAAAGTTAAGCTAGCCGAACTCATTGCTGAGTTATCCCCTCAACTCAAACATATTCTTTATTTGTTTCAAAAGCTCTGCACATTTTCTTTATTCATTAAAGATATCAAGAATAAAACTGAAGTTATTGAAAAAGAGATCACCGATCTCTCAAATAAATTGACCACTAAGCCCAATTCTATTCAGAATTTCTATACCAAGTTACAAACTCTTATGGCTCAATAGTTGGAACTTTGGAATGAAGAGCACAAAATCTAGATGGATATCATGACTCTTCAAACCTTATTCATTCCACACATGTCCTCCATCCAAGAGTAGATTAACTGAGCTACCTCTTTATCCACTCAATAAGAGGGAAGCACTTTAGATGGTCTGATTTCACTGTTAGCTGATATTACAGCTCAGCATTCCCTAATGGACAGTGTCAAGGATGCCCTCTCTACCGCTCTCACTGATGCACGTACAAAGTATAAATCCATTTTTGACTTGTTGCCTCTACCGAATGGTAACTAGTTTTGATGTTTGTCAAAAAGGGGGAATATAGTGTATACAAGAGGAAGTATGCCGAGCATATCAGAGTATCTGGATGTACAGGTAATTTTGATAGGGGGAGCAGTGAACACCGAGTAGTGAATACAGAATAGTAAAGCTGCAAAATTAGAGTTATGTACAATATATTGATAAGGGGAGTATATCTAAGTATACTATTTATTGACAATTGTATATACTGTCAGTTTAGTCAAATTTTGTAAGTATATAGATTTTTGAGTTATGACTTTGAAAGGAGTTTTGTCAAACATTTCAAAACTAATGTCAAAAGGGGAGATTGTTACTATTTACTAAGTTGTCATTAGTTTTATGTCCAAAGTCATCCTATATACTCTAGTCGGTTAATACTACTGAAATACTCAGTCGGTAAGCACTAAAGCAGTCGATTATAGAAGAAAGAAGTCACAGAGTTTAGTATACACTGAGTTGTCTACCGAGTAACACTCTATGTCTACCAAGCAGCAAAGATGGTATACCAAGTTAATATGAATTGAGTGAAATGTGTTACCAGTTTCATTGAACCTGGACACATATGTGGAAATGTGTTACAATATCGAGGAACAGGGAAGCATTATCACATAGGAAATTGCACCTTAATATTTTGTATGATTTTGAGGACCTGTATCCAATGAAATAATTTGTATTCTTATTCATTCGATGAATCATGTTTGTAAGATCAAAGCATGAATAGATCACTGTCATAAGAGATCTATTTATACAACATGAAATGAGAATCAAAATGTATGAAGCAAGACATGTGTGATAGATAAGCTGAAAGACAAAATCATGAGAAAGCACAATGTGTTGTGACTATTACGACTGACAAAGATATTCAGAGGTCATCGAGAAAGATTTTAGAGAACAATTAAGGAACAGAGTAAACATAAGGGTTTACCGAGTTGATTTATCAATTACCGAGGTATGCTATGAGCAAGGTAATTTCATATTGAGCACATAGAATCTGCTATAACATTTTAGATGTGAAGTTGCAGATATTTTGTAAAGAATTTGATTGTATTATTTTGAGTTGTAAGAGAAACCTTTAACAGGGTAAAAGACTCTAACAAAGTCTATAAATTGTAAAGCCTTTAACTAGGTGCAACATTTAGTCTAAGTGTTGTAAAAGCCTTTAGCAAGGTAGATCTAAAGATCTTGATACTCCTAACAGGGTAAGCTATCAGAAATAGCTAAACATGTAGCTCTAACTAAGCAACCTTTATTATTGCATAGTGAAGTTGTGGATGCCATCCCCACTGCAATTTTTCTCTCTAACAAAGAGTTTTTGCGTAAACAAAATATATGTGTTATGGAGTGAAACATGTATGAATGTTATTTATATGTTTTAGCTTTATATTATGTTTCAGCAATATTCAATTTATGCTTAATAGTAAAGTTTCTGTTGAAGAAATGTTTTGAAGTACTGATTCACCCCTCCCCTCTCAGTACATTAGTTTTCCATATTGGACCTAACACTATAAGTGTAAATCGGGCACAATGACAGATGAGGGTTTGCCGTTTATTTTGGGATATGTTGGGTGGAAGGGTACCATCTTTAAGGTATGTATAAATGTCATGGTACCAGGGTGATTGGGGACTAATGATGTTGCACACCATTTTCGTGTGCGATGTCTCGAACACTGACTAGATAAGCTACTCAACTAAGAAATCATATTTAGGCCTATCTGACTCTATTGTGAGAAGGGAACCAATAGTGGCCATTGCATCAGCTACCTTGTTTTGTGCCCTAGAAACCTAATAAAATATGATGGTCTAAAAGTTTTTCTTGAGGTCGTTGACCATTCTTTTGTACGATAGGATGTTATCATCTTTAGTTTGGTACTCATCATTCACCTGCTTGATAACTATTTGCTAATCTCCATAGACAAAGATATCAGTGATGTTTCACTGAATAGTTTTTTTTAGGCCAGTGACGAGGCCTTCATATTCAACAATATTGTTTGTACATGGGAAATACAACTTGAATGACTTGGGAATAAGATCCCCTTTAGGAGTAACAAATAGGAAACCTACCCCCGATCCTTTGTGTATGAGAACCATCAAAATAGAGCTTCCAAGGGGGTTGTGTTGTTATTATGTAGACATATTCATTTGAGAATTCTGCAACCAATAGATAAGCATCAACCAGGGGTGTTTCGACCAGTTGGTTTGCAATGACTTGTCCTTTGATGGCCTTTCTATCCACATACTGAATATCAAATTCATTGAGCAACATGACCCTCTTAGCCATAAGACTAGTAAGGATTGTTTTTAATAATAGGTACTTCAAGGGATCAATCTTATAGATGATCTTGACAGTGTGACTTAGCATATAGTGTCAGAGCTTTTGTGAACAAAAGACAACAATTAGATGTGATTTTTCCATAGGGGAATAATTAAGCTCATATCCCACTAAGGTTTTATTGATATAATTAATGGCTCATTATTTCCCTTGATCATCATGTTGGGAAAGGAGTTCCCCCACTGCAACTGGAGTAACTGGGATATATAGGAGCAACAATTGATTTGGAATAGATGGCACTAGGATTGGGGGATGGGACAGACATTCTTTTGTCTTATCAAATGTTTGGTGGCATTGGGAATCCCATTTAAACTCTATGCCCTTTCTAAAAAGATGAATAAATGGTTGGCATTTGTCTACAAGTTGAGCAATGAAGCACCTAATAGACCATAACTTTCCTTGGAGGCTGCACAAATTCCTTAGTGTTTTAGGGGGAGACATTTCTAAGATTTCTTTAACTTTCTTGGGATCAACCTCGATGCCATGCTTGGAAATGATGGATCCTAGGAGCATACTTGATGTAACTCCAAGCACATACTTTTTTAGGATTTAGATGCAACTTATATTTAGCGAGGCATGCAAAGATCCACTCAAGGATATTTGGATGTTCTGCTCTTGTCTTTGATTTACCTAGTATGTCATCCATATAACCCTCTAGTATCTTATACATAATGTCATGAAAAATAACTACCATGGCGTATTTATGGGAAGCACTTGCATTCTTGGGACTAAATGACATGAATTGATAATATAAAGTTCCCTAAAGAGTGGTGAATGCCATTTTATGCTAATCTTCTTATGGAACCTTTATCTGATTATATTTGGAAAAACCATCCATGAGAGAAAGAATTTCATGTCCTATTGTTAATTCAATAAGGATGTCGATGTTAGAAAGTGGAAAGTCATCTTTAGGATAAGCTTTGTTGAGGTCTCCAAAGTCTATACATACTTTGATGTCTCCACTAGGTTTAGAAATAGTTAGCATGTTAGAGATCTGTTCTAAATTATATCAATTGGTCTGATGAATTTTACTTCCAATGATTTTTGTTAACTTTACTTTGACCAATAATGCAATCCGGGGATGCATCTTCCCAAGTTTTTGTTTAATAAGTTTGGCACTCGGATCAACAATTAAGTGATGTACTAGTAGTTGAGGGTTGAGTTTAGGCATGTCCACATAGGACCATGTGAAGAAGATGGGCCGGTTTTGAAGGATTTGGGAGAAAAAATGAAACTCTTCATCAGATAGAGAGGCAACCACATGGGTAATATGTGGATTTTCTATAGTACCCAAGTTGATTTGTATTGTCTTATCTATGAGAATTGGTGATTTGTTAGGAAAATGCATGTCAATGAGAGGAAGAGGGGAGTCCTCATCTTCGAACGCCTCAGAGAGGTTTTCACTAGAAGATACACCCTAGGTTTTTACTATTTTATGGTCTATAGGTGCCTTAGAAAGGTTTTTAATAGTAGACTTGATCTTTTAATTCTTTTACATTTTTATGGTTAAGGATCCCCTCTTCCCCAAAGTAGCCTTGAGGATCTAGCTTGCATACTATATTATGCTCTGAATGATAATATATTGCACACTCGATTGCCCCCAAGAATTGAAGGAGAACTTTGTCATTTTGGAATGTGTCAAGGTGTGCAAAATTTTGACCCCAATTGATGAGTTTGGGATGGTGAATTGGGAAGTAAATTATGAGAACATATGTGTCCAAGAGAGTGGATGTTCCAAAGGTTGAGGAGTTATCTATATCATCATACACTTATTTGAAAACCTCCTTAGGCATGTCATCGATATCAACCGAAATGTTTTCATTTTTTTTTGGAAATACCTATTGAATTTGAGGCTTCATGAGAGGGATGCCCAAAACCAAGCCCTTGATGGTGGACATTGGGAGCTAGATCAATAGGTCTTCTGATTCCATTTTCTTCTTGGACTAGTCCTCCAACTTGATAATCCCATTTCTTGGTAGCCAATTTGTGGGCTATTGGATATTTCTCTTTGAAGTGATTAAGGTGGGTATCATTATCTATAAAGATATCTCTAAAAAGCCACTGATTGATATCTTCCTCTATGACCTCATGATTGAGTTCACCATGAGATTGGAATGTGGTGGAACAACACTTTTTGACCACAAGTTCTTTCTTTCTTTGTTCTTTGGTGGGTTTTCCATGAGAATGAGGATCTAGAGGTAGAGCACTCATAATGAAGGTTCCTTGTAGGGAATACTCGCCATAACCAGCATCATTGATCTTGAGTTGGGAGAAAGTGGATGAGATGGAAATTTTCTCTTTAGTGGTAGTTAGTGTAGAATCTAGGTCAACATATGAGGATGATGAGGTGGCCTGAGAGGTTCCAATGTTGATACCCAAGCAATTGTATGAATACGGTGAGGAAACCTCGAGCATGATAGTACTCGAATGCTTGAGTGCCATCACAGATAATGATTTCACAACCTTGATATGGAAAGTTGAGTCACTAATGTTAAGTGGAAGGGACAACCAGCATAGCATGGATTCATGGGCGATTGAGGAGGATATTGAATGGAAAGTCAAAATCAACAACATGGCATAATGTTTTCTATGTTATTGGGCCCACTTGAATAGGGAGATTAATCATCCCCACTAAGATTCTCTTAGTGTTGTCATATTCTTTGATGGTGATGCATTGATTGTGCATATCTATAATAGTGTACCCCATTTCAGTAACAAAATTTAGTGTATGAATATTTAGGACAAAACTATTGTCGATCAAGGCTCGCTTTACCTTGTAGCATTTGATAATAGATTCAATATTGAGTGGGTGAATGCGATTAGGATCAAAAATCATAGAATTGGATTGGGTGAAATTGAGGTGGTACATGGATGATAAATGTTCTACCATGACTTAGAACTATGTAGGGTGTATGTTGCTGGGAGCATGAGCCTCTTGTAGCATACAATGAGAATATCTTGATGAGTAGGTGAGGCTTTAAGAAAATCTAGGATAGAGATTTATGCGGGAGTTTTTAACAAGTGCTCAAGAATGTTATACAACGTAGACACAAACACTTAAGGTGTGGTAGGAGTTGGGGCCCCAAGGATCATCATGTGAGTCCTTTTGGTGGTCACTAGACATTGTGTATCCACTCCTTTGATGCAAATCATGTTAACATGATCTTCTACATGAGTAATACGACCCATCATACTACCATAATTGAATAGCACATTATTATAGATATTGTTGGTAGTGTAAGACTGACCAATGTTAGATGTACTAGCTTCTCTCTAATGCTTGGGAAGAACATATTTATACATGCCTAGGACATTGGATGACTTTCCCATGGTGGAGTCAATGTCAATTTTTCCTTGATCAATGAGGTCTTGGACCGGGTGTTTGAGCTTCATGCACTTGTTCATGGCATGACCCTTAATGCAATGATAAGCACAATACTCATTATCTTTATACCAATCATGCTCAGGCTTGGACTCATCAAATGATTGTGTTTGTGGATATACACTATGTTATGCTACTCGATGCCTTTAAAAATCACATCTAATGGTTCCCCCATGGGAGTGAATCGATGCATTTGGTTATTATGACTCATTTGGTGAGGAGGATCTTGAGAAACCGTGATCATATTTTTCCAATTAGCCTATGCATTTGACGTCTGCGTGTGAGGATTATGATATGCCCGAGTTGGCGGATTGACATGTATCATCAGTGAGGGATTGGCATATGATTGTTGTGAGGGATTAGCATATGTCGACATGGGTGGTGGCTTTGTAGCCATGATCATTTAAATCATCTTAGTGTCAGTGACCCCATCTCCCACAATATTCTCATTCTTGTTCTAATACCTTTATTTATTATTATTCGGCTTGTCAGAATACTCCTTGTAGAGTTTGATGATTTCTTTGTTGATCAAAGATTTTTCTATTGACGATCCTTTGGACATGATATATCAGAATATGATTTTTCAATTTAATTGCATATTGTATGAAAGCTTTGGGTGGAGATTACTAATGAATGTCAGGACCAATTGAGTATCATACACTGTTTAGGGAAGGTGGCAAATGAGGGCTCTCCATCTTTGGATATAGTCTAAGAGACTTTCACCTCCTTTCTATTTGGTTTGATAGAGGTCAAGCATGGAAATGTCATTTTCCACATTGTAGTGGCAATAAGCCACAAAAATCTTTGATAAGTTCAAAAATGTAGTGACAGTGTCAAAAGGCAACTTAGAAAACCATTCTAGAGATGGCCCGCTTAGACTTTTGGGAAACAGATGTAGGAGATAGTTATCACAATATGCTACCTCTTGACAGACCATATATAATTCCTTGATATGATGGCACGAATCACCTTTCCCCTTGTATTTATCAAACTTTGTCATTTCAAAGTCTTTAGGGAATGGCATTGTCGTTATTAACTTGTTGAACAGATAAGGGCAAAGATCATCAAATTTGAAAACTTACTTGAAGTTGTTGTCTTGTAAAGTTTTTAGAGCTTCCTTCATCACTTCCGATTTGATATTGATTGGAAACAAATCAGGAGATGATGTAATCAATTGATAATGGGGTGTTGGATATTCCATTTGATGTGAATGTATGTAGTTTGATTGTTGTGGCAAGTATTGATAGCTTGCCATGCTTTGTTAGACATGAACTTGTTGTAGGACAAGTGGTGGTTGTTGATATTGGGGTGGTCATGAGTAAGTCGCAACATTCTTTTGTGGAGCAATGTGTTGTTACTGATACTGCATGTTTGGAAATTACTGGACTTGATGAGTACCACCTTGAAGATAGGTGCCCCTAGAATAATTAGGATAAGGTACATTGGATTTCACATTATACAATGGGGGATTTTGACTAGTGCCACCTCACAGTTGATGAGTGTTCATAACCACATAGGATGAAAGTGGCACTTGCAAGTAATTGAATCATGATTGTGAGGCAATAGGTTATGAAGTCATTTAAGGTTGGTATTGAGGTGCACTGACAACTTGTGGGATGGATTGCATTGGTGGGGGCACATATGATGTTGGTACTATGTAACTCTTGCTCCTGGTCATAGCTTATGTGATAGGTGGTGGAAGATAGCTTGACATTCCTGTAGTCCAAGCCGATGCTTGCGTAGGAGGTAAGTTCACTGGTCACATAACCACATTGGTGAAAGGGGTAACATGCACCACGCTAGAAGTCATGGGCATTTGAGCCATCACAGGGATCAAATTTATAAGATGCATAGATGGTGCAATAGTTGGTGCATTGTAGGTAGCTCCCCTTGAAGATGGAGGTGGTGCAAGTCCTAATGATTTGGTGTAGAAAGATTGATAATGCCTTCCCAATGTGCCCATAGGTGGTAATCCCATAGACACAAATTGGGTACTCTTTTGTGGTGCTGATATTGATGTTTGGACTTGTTGCAAAAGTGAAAATGACCCCAATAGAGGTTGCTAGGGGGTAATCACTATTGAGGAGGTTCTTATGGATTAGCAGTCACAAGTGTATTAGGTGATGCAATAGTCATAGCTTGGGTAACCATAGTCACAAAGATGAGGTTCTTACAACTTTCAATGATTGCGTCCACCATTTGAGCATTATTTGGATTTGAGAGGAATTGATCAATGAGATTGACTTGGATGTCTATCTCATCAGGTTGATTAACCATAGTTTTATCAAAGACAAATCACATTGAGTGGATCATAATTGATACAAATACTTTCTGACATAAGGGGGTTGATACCCAAATTGGGATTCAGTTGTGAGTCAAAAAATCCTATCCCAAATTGAGAAGGTTGTTGTTCCATTGCTTGTGTAGATCAGGGTTGAGTGGTGATGGGCATGAACCCTGGAATTAAAAGATGTGATGATGGAACGCTAAAGTCAAGGATTGGATGAATTGACTAATTCAATCAAATTGATGAAATGGCTAGTGAGATGGGATCAATGACTGAATGAAAGATAAATTAATTGGGATATTGACACTCCAATTGTAATTGGATGAAGTTTAAATAGCACAAAGAAACACTAAAGTTACTCAAGTGGATGCACTCAAGCAACAAGATGGACCAATGTAAAGAAAACCTCTGGCCTGAGGTGATAAGGCCATAATGATGCAAAAGATTGAAATCTAGAGACGATATAGTCAAAGAACTAATGATACATGTCGCTAAAAAAGGATGTAGACTATATTGCAATTTTGGAGTGTGAGACCAATGATTGAATGAGGTACTAATTTTGAAAGATAAACTGAATGATATACTGAAAAAGGATAACTGATTTAATAAGATGACCAACCAAAAGGGCTAGAAAATGAAGGAATGAATGACTCAAATTAGTTATACTGGGTGACCAATTCGAAACTCAATTGATATTAGATGATTTGGTTGATGACACAATAGATGGGATAAAAAGATCGATTGACTATTTAAAGATTAATCCTTGACTTAGGAAAGATACAATGATGATGGAAATATGGAGATGCAAGATCGAAATGATGACCAAGATAATGACTCAACAACTAGGATGATCATAGTGATGAGGCAAATCAAGACCTTGATAGACTATAATAATGATGCAAAATGAACCAAAACCAAGTTTACACAAAAGAAAATCCACTGAACTTGATAGACCAACCTAAAATTTAAAAAAATTGGCTAGAATAATGAGGAAAATTGATTTCTTGCCAAATCTAGGTACAAACTCAAAGTTCTAGAAAGTGATCCCATGGTTTTTAACTACGAACCCTCAATTTTGATAAAACTTTGTAAAATTGAAGACACGAAATAACGTTCCCACCTTATGGGGTGCAAACTCATTGTTTCTAAATTGGGCAAACTGATGGGGAAGAAAATTCATTCCTGCGGTTTTGGAAACTTGGTAAATGACTTGAAGACTTGGGTACAAACTCAATGTTTGGTAAATATGGTAAAATAACAGAGCAAAGAGATAATATTTTTGCTATTTTGATAGACTAAGCAAACTGACCTGGAAAAACAACAATGTTTTTTTTGTTTTAGGAGACATGGTAACTAACTCGGGTGAAAGGTATTCACACCACTTCAAAGTGCAAATACACTATTTCATGAATAGGGGAGACCAACTCAAGTAAATGGAATTTCTATCATTTTAGGCTGCAATCTTGTGGTTTTGAGACAATGAACCCATGGTTTCTGGATGAGAAAATCGACAATGTTGATGATTTGGATGGCAAACTTGTTATTTTTGGGCAATTTTGAGACTTGACTCTTGGCAAAAGATAGTGACACAAAAATCACAACAAACATACAAGAAAAATGTGTGATTTAACTAGAATATGAGGGACTAGATTGACCCATAGTGATTTATTCGTATGAATGAAAAAAAATCAATTGTAAGCATATACTTCTTAGGCTAGAAAGGTGATACTACTTACTGAGTCCCCACTTGGATTTCTCCATATACTTAGACAAAGCAGATAGAGAAATTTTGGTGGTATTGGATTCCCCACCATGACACACACTTCTTGAGCACACCAAAATCTCATACCTTGAAGATTCAAAGATCTTATGAACCGAGGGAAATAATCTCGACAATGAATTGTATGAATTGGGGTGGCTTTGGAGGTCTGATCTCCAACACCAACAAGCAAAGGGTTTTCGAGCTACTACAATATTATTGTTTAGTTAGAATTTGGGGAAAGCCAACACCCTACATGCACCAAGGCAATTCATTTTAGATTGACAAGAACAACAAAAATTAATACTAGTGGGATATTACTTTCATCTCACCCTTGTTTATATAGTAGATCAGATTTAAGTACCGCTTGAGTCATTCCCTCTCACAGACGTATAGCATGAGAGATAGGATTGCTAATAAGATGATACACATTCTCTTACACCAAAGGTCACCTGGAGGCATGAGGGGAGAGGATAGTTGTATGCTATCTTAGGGATCTAATCTAAACAATGAAGACATGACAAACAAGATTAATTCCCTTAAGAAATTGAAGTATTTTCTAACTACTCAAAAGACACATTATTCATTTTAACAAAAATATTTTTTTGTAGGTGCACCCCTCTTTGGTGGTCCTACAACACATAAGTTAGATGTTTAAGTTTTTGGGGTCTTCTACTATTGAATATGCACAAACACTAGTGAAAAACAATAAATTAATAATAAATTAGTGGGTTAGCAAAAAACTGATGAAATTAGCATTCAAGAAAATAACAGTAAATAAAACATAGAGAATTCTCATTGTTTGATAGAGAAAATCTGCTATCCTAACTAGATACTAGCAAACCCACCATTTCACTAAGCAATCTCGTTGTTTTACTGGTAAAATAATTTTGATAGAAAACAAAGAACAAAAAGAACATAGATAGAGAAGCAATCCCACTACTTTTAGGTGCAAACCCGGTGTTCCTACCTCAAAACCTACTATTTTATTGATAAATCCTATTGTTTGAATGTGGGAAATTGAAAAAAATTAAATAAAGCCCGAGAGAAAAATTCAGAATTTATACCTGCCGTACAACAGGGGGAATGTGTTCCTACCATTTCTTTTGTCAATCCCACTATTTTAAGTAGTGATCCCACTATTTCTCGAAATTGAGATTCTGATGAAATAGATTTCTGCTGAGGTGGAAATCCATCTATAGTCCCACATTTTTGTCTACAAGTGTTCAAAATCTATGAGATAGCACACTAAAACAACAAAAAATGTGAGAAATGACCCATGAAGTGGGTCCCACCAGGCTTGCAAAAAATGCAAGTAAAAATGTGAGTGCTAAAACAAAGAGATTGAAATATTTCAGCTAATAACCTAAGCAAACAAGGGGATGACCCTTTGGTGAAATGGTGGGGCTTCTTTCCTATAATGCCTACAATCTAGGTTCAAACCCCCACGGGTTCGTCTCTATCGTGTTAAAAATGGAGTACCCTTACACTGAGGAGAACCTTGGAGAAATAGTGGGGCTTCTTGCCTATAGTGCTTACATCCTTGGTTCAAACCATTAATTTAATTAATAATAAATTATCTATAAAATAGAAGCAAAAATGTGCGAATTTTGGCAGGGCAGGCATTGAGCGATTTTTTCATTTCCTCTAAGGAAATCACTTGATCTTCTCCACCAACAGTGGTTTTTTGATAGGATGAAGTATGCAATCATGACATCCCAAGGATTAGGGCTCCCCTACCTCAGGAAAAATTGGAATGGCAAGTGGTGAAACCTAGGAAGGCTCGTAGGGCTGCTAGGTCAAACCCTCCAAGGAATGCTAGTGGAAGTGAACTCGGCCAAGGTTATTTTAGGCTGACTTCTTTCAATAGGTTCAATCAGTTGCAAAAATCTTGAGGGAGATTATATAGACCATCAACCTGCTAGACTGAGCCCCGTACCATAGACCAATGCCCTTACGTGGCCCCCTATCTATGGAGATTGGTGATGAGATAGGATGCTTCATCACTTAGTGGGCAAGCCCTATATACAAATATGGGCAAATTTCTCAACATCTAAAGCTATTGTTCTTCAATAGGAACTACTAAATCGATCATAGGTTTCTTTAGAATTTGTGTTGGGCGGGCACAACACAATATGTTATGAAACTTCAGAGAAGCAGGGGGGAGGTCTCATTGGCTCAACCAAGGGTGTGGGAAGGTGCTTTCTTATTGGCTCAATTGAACTAACTTTCCCTCTAAAAAAGAAAGTTGTAGGGAGCCCTCCACCATAGAATAGTAGGGGCCCACCCACCCATGTTACGTAGATAATCGAGCCCCAGATCTCTGCGCTTGTCATTCTTTAGAAAATAACAGTAGAAACATAATTAAAAACCCTAGCAAGATGGTAGAATCTCAATCCACACTTAGAGCTACTTTAAAGGGCAAGGCTACGATACTGCCTCCCAAACCTTCACCGATAGTATTGGGTTCAATTAGGGATCCCAACTCAGATATGGCTAATGTTTTAGAGATCAATGAGAATCTGGTTAAGTGGATTCAACAATCTTGCAATGCCTTCAGGGTCTTTGCAAGATGGCAGGGACTCGGAATCACATCGGAGGTTCTTGCTAATTGGTTCTTGTCGACTTTCAATTGCATAGTAAGTATTGCTATCCTGTCCGAAGGTTTTCTGTATATAGATTGTGGTAATTGAAAACACAAGGAGGAATTATTAATAGGTAAATTTCCTACTTTCAAAGGTTTTGAATTTTGCTTTTTAGATTGGATTCCAGATTTTAACCCTAATAACATGCAATCTCTTAAGATAGATAGACCAATATTGTTACCTAACCTACTAGTCGAATTAATGGACATTGAAATTATTAGGAAAATTGGTAATCACATTGGCAAATTTGTAGAAACTTGTGATAAATATAGGAAGTATGCGAATTATGTGATAATAATTAATATGGACATTAGTATTAAAACCTTAAAACCTATCGAGGTTAAGTAAGGGGCATCTTCCTTCCTTCTCTATCCAAAATTATTTAAAGGGATTCTCAACCTAGACCCTGCTTCGCCCCCAATTCCACCTTCTCAACTTAGTTCCAGTAGGCTCCTTGGGACCGTCATTAGTTTCAATCTAGAAAAGGGAGGGTTTATGGTTGAGACAAGCTTTGCCATCTAGGCATATTGAGGAACCTAAGGATGTTGAGGATATTGAAGAAGGTGAATTTTTCATTAACAAGGAATAGGAAGACCAGGTAACCCCTGATGGACTCTCCAGGAGCTTCTGCTGAGCTGAGGATCCCCCACATCTTGAAGGAAAATCCCCAACCTACTGAGTAGAAGGGTGGGGAATTGGATGATCTCCCTCTTCCATCTGATCAGGCCATAAGAGTGGTGGATTGTAACAATCCCATAGGCTCTCCCTTTACGAAAGCTTTCCCTACAAACATGGAGAGGGTAGGCCAATCAGTTTAGGATGAGGATCTTGCCCGCAAAGAGGATGAAGTCAATTGCATTATTAACTATTTTTGTGACTCAGTCACCGAGGAGATCATGAATAAAATGTTGGATGAAATAATTGACAAAGATGGGCTGGATCTTCAAAATAAACTATTAGGTAAAGAAATTATAGCCTCCTCACCTCCCTCGATGGCCTCAGACATAGAAGAACTTCTTGTAGATCTAAATAATAAGGAAAATGAAACTTTAGGTATCGAACTTTGGGCATTGGATAAATCTACCCCGAACTGTGCTAAGCTCTTCAAAAAGAGGGGTAGGAAATCCCTATCAGAGCTTCAAGCCAATGATGGCTCTGCAGAAGGTCAAGTTAAAGTCATGGACATGTTTTATGCTGGGAAGGGGAAGGTCCTTCCCAAGGGCTCATGAAGATCATTTCATGGAATGAAGCAGAGGTTAGTCAAACGCTGTCTATCCTCTTTCAACCTTGAATTAGTCTTGCTTCAAGAGACTAAATTGGGAGATGCACACTTAACTTCCTTTGACAAATGTTTAGGTTTTAGGTAGATTTCAGGAACCCCAGGTATTGGGGCCTCCAGAGGTCTAGCTATCATATGAGATCCTCAAAGTATCCAACTTTCTCCTCTGGTATCTACTCTTAACTGGATGAGTGGGAGAGTAACTTGTTTAAAGAATAATTTAGACTTTATCATTGTAAATGTTTATGGGCCGATCCTTAATGATGATAAAAAAGAGTCTGGGAGGAAATTGAGAATTTCACGAACTCCCTCAGTCAGGTATGTTTTATAGGAGGGGATTTTAATGCAATTTTGCATCATCATGAGAAGTAGGGAGGCTTAAGAATTAATGTTATGGCCTCTCTGGACTTCATTGATTGGATCCATAGGAGCGGTATGTTAGAGATCAATATGGTCAAGGATGCCTTTACTTGGAATAACCGTAGGCTAGGATTTAGCAACATTGCAGAGAAACTAGACATGTTCTTTGTTTTGGGAAGTCTTATCAACTTTCCCTTCACCCTAGAAGCCTTAATTTTACCTTTTTTAGGATCAGACCACTTCCCCATATCACTATATTTTCAAGGGAAATATAGACCTAAGAGATGTCCTTTTAAGTTTGAAAATATGTGGCTTAAAGATGATCATATCTTGGAGCTCCTAAAAGAATGGTGGAATGGGGCTATGATCTCTGGATCTAAAATTTTTAAGGTTGTTAACAAACTTAAGATAATCAAGCATAATCTTATTCAATGGAATAGGGAGCGTTTTGGCAATATCATCGATAACAAAGCTAAGGTGGAAGTTGAGTTGGTAGAAGTTAATGAGCAACTGATTAGATTTGGTATGGATGAGCCTTTGTTTCTCAAAGAGAAGAAACTTATGGTGGACCATGAATATATTCTCACCAAAGAAGAAGTCTTTTGGAAACAAAAATCTAGAGAGTCTTGGTTGGAGGCGGGCGATAAGAATACCAAATTTTTTCACAATAGTGTAAGAATGAGAAGAGTCAGAAACCATATCTCAAAAATTAAGGATAGTAAAGGCTCTGAGATGGTTAATCCTATTACCATTGTGAAAGAGGCTATTGGTTTCTTTACCCTTATCCTAACCTCAGATAAAATCCCTCATAACTCTGCCCAAGACATGTTTATCAAGAGTATCCCTAGGCTTTTGAATAAGGAACATTCTGATGCTCTTAATGCCAAAATTTCTCTAGCAAAAGTTGAAGTTGCTCTTAAGCAGATGAGCCCAGATAAATCTCCTGGGCCGGATGGCTTTCCTACTAGCTTCTTCCAAGTATGTTGGCCCTTTCTCGGTGAGGAAGTTACAACAACTCTAGAAGGGATGAGAAACTCAGGCAACATCCTCAAGGAAATCAACAACACCTTTCTAGCCCTTATCCCTAAAAATGACAAACCGGAGTGTTTTGATGAATTCTGACATATAGCCCTCTGCAATATGATTTACAAAATTTTCACAAAAACTTTAGCTACTAGGCTTCAGAAACTCCTCCCCTTTTTGATTAGTGATGAACAAACAGGTTTTGTCCTTGGGAGATCCATTTATGATGGGGTCATTATAGCTCAGGAAGCTATCAACTCGGTCTAGAAAAATGGGATCCCTAGTATGCTCCTAAAATTAGATATCAGAAAAGCTTATGATAATGTGAACTAGAGTTTTCTATGTAGATTCTTAGAAGCCTTTGGCTTTCCAGCTTCATGGATCAACCTGATTTTTGAATGTATATCTACGCCTAAATTCTCTATTTTGGTTAATGGTACCCTAGAAGGTTTTTTTAGCTCTTCTAGAGGTTTGAGGAAGGGTGATCCTCTCTCCCCTTTTCTCTTTATTATTATGGCTGAAGCATTGGGCAGATCGATCTCCAAAGCCAGGGAGGCTAGTCTGTTGTCAAGGATTAGAATTACTAGTAACCTAGATCCTATAACACATCAACAATTTGTAGATGATACTATGCTCTATGGATGTAGCAATCTTAGTGAGGCCTAGACTTTCAAGCTTATCTTGGATTCTTACTCTAAGGCCTCTGGTCAAGAAATTAATCTGGCTAAATATGTAGTCTTCTTTTTTAAGACTCGAGCTAGTGTTCAAACGAGCATATGCAGTATTCTTAATTTTAATCTAGGCAACCTCCCTTGTAAATATCTTGGATTTTCTTTGGATAAGGGTTCAGGGTCTTCTAATCTGTGGTCTGGATTAGTTGACAAGATCAAAAGTAGGATAGAAACCTGGAAAGGCAGATGACTATCCTCTGTGGGCAGAGCTACATTGGTTAAATCGGTTCTAGCAGCCATTCCGATCTATCAGTTATCATGTTTTAGCATACCTCAGTCTATTAAGGAAGTGTTAAATAGACATCTTAGATCCTTCTTCTGGCAAGGGACAGAAGCTAAGAAATGTATCTCCTTGTTGGCTTGGGACAAGATTTGTAGGCCCAAGTCTGCAAGGGGTTTGGGGCTTAAGGATATTAAAGTTCAAAGCAGGGCATTAGGAGATAAATTAGTATGGAAAATGTTTAAGTCTCCTCATCTAAAATGGGCTCAAATCCTCTTTCACAAGTATCTTCAAGGTAGAGACCATTTAAGCCTCTTCAGAGATCCCTCTCTGTCAAGAGGCTCCCATATTTAGAACTTTATGATGGATTGTAGGAATATCATCTCGGAAAAACTAACTTGGAATCTGGTAAGGGTGATAAAGCCCTCTTCTGGTCTGGCTCTTGGGGGGGTTTTCTAGTCCTTCAACATCAGGCTAATTTGGAGTCTTCTAGAGCATTGCTTATATCTAGTTTGGGTAGGTATGTTAAGGACTATATTTCACCCTTAGAGGGTGACTTAGCTAAGGGCTGGTCTTGGAAATCCCTCGATCAGGTTAATATCCCGGTAATGAAAAAAATCTACTCCAGGATATTCTCGAGAATAGGATGGTCGCTTTCAATTTAGGGCCTGATTCTTTGATCTGGGATGGTTCAAAATCGGGGGAATATTCCTCCAAAGATGGTTATAATGCTCTCCTTAAGAAGCAACTTTCTTTGACCACCTCAATCCCTACAACATTGTGTTAGGACAAGATGGGGTCTTCTCTTGGCTGGCCCTCTAGGGCAAGATTCTCATAGCAGATAAGTTTAAAAAGATGGGCTACTAAGGTCCTAGTAGATGCCCTTTGTGTGAAGGGGCAGATGAAGATACAAATCATATCCTTCTCAATTGCAACTATGCATCTAAATGCTGGCTATGGTTGTGCAATAAATTAGGATGGTCCTCTGCCCTTCCTCACTCCATCTTAGGAATGTTTCAAGCATGGGGAATCCTTTTTAAGAACTCCCTCTATGGAGGGTTATGGATCTTAGCTCCTTTGATGGTTATCTGGGAACTATGGAAGGAATGCAATAAGAGGCTCTTTAAGGATAAGAAGATGAATTGGTCCCTCTTAGTAATCAAAATAGAAGCTACAATAGTAGAGCTTTTAAATAGCAGAATCTCTAAGTTCCCCAACACTCTCTCTGAAATGACCTACTGGGATGCAAAGATGAGAGGGAGATGGTTTGGCTTGAGGATCCCTCCCTTTGTTGGTATTGGCAGTTCCAAAAATCAAGAATTGAGGAATGCTTGTAAGTGGATAGTGTTAGGCCCAATATGGAAAGCTAATGTACTGAGAGGGGAGGGGTGAATCAGTATTTCAAATCCTTTTAACAACAATATCTTTACTGCTATGCATAAACTGAAATGTGCAGTAACATAACATAAAGCTAAAACAAATGAATAACAATCATACATGATTCACTCCATAACACATATATTTTGGTTACGCAGAAACTCTTGGTTAAAGAGAAAAACTGCGGTGGGGATGGCACCCACAACTTCACTACTGCAATAATAAAGGTTGCTTGGTTAGAGCTACATTTTTAGCTATTTCTGATAGCTTACCCTATTAGGAGTATCAAGATCTGTTAGATCTACCTTGCTAAAGGATTTTACAACACTTAAACTAAATGCTGCACCTGGTTACAGGCTTTACAATTTATAGACTTGATTAGAGTCTTTTACCCTTTTAAAGGTTTCTCTTACAACTTCAAAATATTACAATAAAATCATTACAAATATCTGCAACTTTACATCTGGAATGTTATAGTAGATTCTATGTGCTTAGAATAAGTTACCTTGCTTATAGCATACCTCGGTAACCCATATAGTAACTCGATAAACCCTTCTGTTTACTCTATTCTTTGACTATTCTCTGAAAACCTTCTCGATGACCTCTGTGTCTCTATAACAGTCTTATTACACTCATGTTTAATCCTTAACTCATGCAGTATAAATAGATCTCTTATGTCAGTGATCCATTCATTGCTTCGATCTTACAAACATGATTCCTCGAATGAATAACCATGCAAATTATTTCATTGTGTAAAGCGGAAAATCGAACCCTAGGTGTTCCCCCACTCCAAAGAGAGAGAAAGGAGGTCACTAAGATTGACAGTTTTCACTTAGGAAAGAATTTACATTCAAAAGAGGGGTTGAAACTCACAAGATCCAATCCCACACAATGCAAGATTGAATTCTAAATGAGTTTCAAGGGTTGAGACAGCAAGGATACCCTCTTTTGTAAAGAATGTAGATAGAAGGATTGAACTAGGAGTGTATGTAAAAGTAGGAAAGATTCACTTGTAGACGGAGATAGAGACACGGGATGAAGCTACGGACCTGAAATTAGCAGTAAAATGTCAAGACAATGCTGTCTTGCAAGTTTGAGCGAAAGTTGACGGGACGATGGCGCTCGGAGTGCACACGGTCCTCCGAAAAATCCGCGAAACGAAGGGGGATCTGTTCGTCTCTGCACAAGGATTCCAGATCTTTAATTACAGCCGCGTACCTACAACCTACACACAAAAAAGAGAGGACGATTGGGGGGTTAGGGATTAGGGGTTTGCCTTCAAGTCAAACCCCGGTTTTGGAATTAACCAAGAAATGAGAATGCAGTAAATGTAAATGTTTGTGATGTAATCAAGTACTGATACCTTGTTGTAAGAATGTTTGTATTCTTACATGTGAAGGTGTAATGATGTTGTATGTTGTATGTTGTAGGTGATCTCCTCTTCAATGGTTGAATCCTTGTCTTGAATGCAACACCTAGCCTTGAATGGAGACCTAGAATGCTCAATTGCTTGAAGGAATGCTTGAATGTTTGAATGTTTGAATGTTTGCCTATCGCTTCCGCCTCTTGCACACATATGTTTTACCTCCTCTTCTGGGAGGGGAAATGTATTTTATATACTTGTCAATTAGGGTTAGGAGACTGATTTTTTTGACCTTAGGCCGACCTAGGAGCATTATTTTCCAAATTGCAAACTTGAAGACCCGATGCCCAACAAGAGACCGGGCCCAAAATAGGGCGAGGGACCAGGGCACTGGGCGCCATGGTCCCACCTCTCAGGATAGCAGGGTGCAAGGAGGATCAGGCCAAGGTGCAGAAAGATGTAGTTTTTGATGTCGCAAACAGGTTTTAGGGTCTCCATTCAGGTTCAACATTACGCCGCCATCGTGAAGACCCAAATGCAGTCGAAATTGCAAGTGTCACAATTTTACAACACTACATTTAGCCCCCACTTTAGCGGGAGTATAAGCGTATGCCCATAGTTCTGGTAAAGTACAAGGAAACAACATTAAAAGACTTTCACCATGTCAAGGAGGCAAGATACACCAAGCCCCCAGTGGACTAAGGATCTTACAACTTCGATTGACAAAGTAAAAGGGAAGATCACAAGGGAGAACCATGACTGTCAGTAGTACGGTTCCCTCACTATGAGTCATGCAAGAAAAATACCAAAAAATTTTCAAGGCAAAGCTAAGTTCACCAAGAAATCTTCAAGAATCTTGAAGAGATATGAACGGAGTGTATGCCCCCTACATTAAAACAATTGCACATGCCTCATCCAGGGTGATTTCTTTAAGGTAGTGATACACATAAGAAATGAGAAGGGAAAGGAGCATGTTATCACAAATATTTAGCCCCCAAGTGTGAGATAAACCCAAGGATAATAGACACAAAACACAAATCATGAGGTAAATTCACTTTCCTTGGGGTTAGTATGCTGTATGATAATTCATGTATATCATATGTATGTATGCATAATTGTTCTTCATTCCCCAATCAAGGAAGGTCACCTAGAAGAAGGGAACACATGTGTCTTTTGAGTCAACATGAGAGAGACCAAAAGAGATCTCAATGCTTTGCATCATCCTCAAGTAGACAACACTAAGGACAACAAATAGAAGAATGAGAATAACACATAGAAGAAGTAACAAAAGAGATCAAGAGAGGGGAAGAGAGTCTGCTATGCTAATGAACTAGTCTAGCACGTCATCCACCCCCCAATCTTGCTGATCAATATTTCAGGAAGGCAGGAAACATGCTAGAGGAGGAACATCCAACATAGCAGATGGAGCTATCACAAGATCCAAACAAGGGCTATGCTCATGTTCCAAGCCACGTTGTTCTTGTCTAGGAGCTAGGATAAGTGCTTTAGAAAATTCGTTAGATAAATGGTTATCAATATCAACATATTCATATTCACTATCAGAAGAAAGAGGAGTAACATTTTCATCATGAATAACATTTTCATCTATATCATCATCAAGATTTATAAAAATAGGATCTTTAACTCGCACCAAATCAAAATCATCATGCATCTTATGCTTAGGAGATTTTGGCTCAATTTTCGGCTGAGGAGAAAATGGAATAATACTAGCTGAAGGTGTTTTTGGGGATTGCAAAGTTTGAGAAGCAGCTGCATGAGCTCTAAGATGACACTTTCATCAGAGTTCACACATAGAACGATTTCATCTAGTCTTAGTAGGAAGTGGAGAAGATTGAGGAGGAGGAATGTTCTCATCCTTATCACTTGGGTGTTTAGGTTGTGGTCTCTTAGGTTGTGGTCTCTTCTCTTTATAAGAGGAAGGAGGAGGAACTGCTCCATATAAAGGAGGAATATTTGGTTTAGGAAGGAGACCAAGTCCATCATGACGAGGAGGTATAGGTCTACTTTTAGAAAGTTTATTAGACATAGACATAGTCACATCCATAGGAATGGGTTGGGAATCTTCTTGAGGAAAGATATTAGTTTTATCTTTCAAAGGAAGAACTTCCTTCTCAAGAACGATAGGAATATCAAGTTTGGGTCTTCGAGGTTCACTTAGAGATAGGATCATATCTTTTTTCCACTTTTGATAAGATTTGAAAAGATGATCACTTCGCGGTGGAAGAGATTGGAATTGTTTAGGCCAAAAATAATCAACAGGAACGCTAGAAGTTCTTTCAACTGGTTTAAAGAGATTATGATTGATAGTAACAACTTCACCATTATGGGGAAATTTCAAACACTTGTGAATAGTAGAAGCAATAGCTTTCATGGAAGATAGCCAAGGATAGCCTAGCTTCACATGAAATTCTTCAGATGATGGAATAATAGCAAAGCTCACATCAAGGGATTTGTTATGGACCTCAATAGGTAATGCAATAGAACCAATTGCAGGAGAAGAAAATGCATCAAATAATTTCACAACCACATTTTTTTTGTCATAGATCACTTGATTCAATTGCAAAGTAAAAAGAAATTCTTCAGTAATGACATTAACCATGCAAGAAGGATCAATAAGCACTCCACGACAAGGTGCATTCTTGATTTTTGTAACTATATATAAAGGACCATCAGGTGCCCTGATAGTTTCACTGGAATCAAATGTGATGGAAGGTTCTTTAGGGATTTTCTGCTGCTCTGCAAAGTTAATCACATTCAGAGTCATAGACACAAGACCATCAGGTGAGAAAGAGGAATCATTAGTCTCAATCACATTAGTGGTATGAGAAGGTAATGGATCAGTAAAAATATTAAGATTTTGGTTAGGAAGAGCTACAGATGTGTTGCCTTTATCATTCACACCTGAAACAGAGATAGCATTATTATCAATCAAATCTTGAATTTTACCCTTTAAAGCAAAACATTTTTCAGTATCATGCCCAGGTTGACGATGAAATTGACAAAAAGATTTGTTATCAAAATAGGGTGAATTAATCTTTGCAGGATCTATTTGCTTTATAGGAGGGAGAGTAAGCACATTTTGTTCCAATAATTTATTCATAATACTATGAAATGATTCATTGAAAGGAGTAAACTCTCTTTCTTTCTTGAAAAACTTAGAAAAAGGAGGCACACCTGATGCTGCATTAACATTGTTGTTGGTGATGTTTTCATTGAACTTAACGAACCCTCTGTTCGGTTTAAACTTCCAAAATGGTTGTTGACTACTATCACCCTTATCACTCGGAGCCATAGGATTTTCTTGTTCCATTTGACTCACAGTCAGTTGATAATTGTGAAGAGTTGCACACAACTGTTGGAAAGAAGTAAACTCAGAAAACAAAAGTTTTTCTCTAATATCTTTTTGTAAATTAGAAATAAAGATTGTTTGAATATCATTGTCAGGTACTGGAAAAGAAATTTGAGCACACAAATGCTTATATCTACCAATGAAATCAGTCACTTTTTCTTTAACACCTTGTTTAGAATGCATTAAATCAATCAGAGTAACTTTAGGACTTATATTGTTTTGAAATTGTTGAATAAAAGCATTTGCAAGTTGTTGGAAAGAAGTAATAGAATAGGAAGGCAACGAGAAATACCATTGTAGAGCCTTATCTCTTAATGTTCTAGTAAACAGTTTTGCAAGCAACCTTTGGTCATGAGCAAAATCGGTACATATTGTTTGAAAGGTCTTAACATGTGTTAGAGGATCACCTTTACCATTATAAAGCTCCAACTATGGGATTTCAACATGCTTAGGGGGGATAGCTCGAACAATGTCAAGAGAAAGTGGGCTCGCAACATCAAATGTGGGCACACTAAACTTAGATTGATTCATAGAGGCAATTTGTTGCTGTAAAGAAAAGACAGTTTGCGCAAGATTGTTAATGGTCACTTCAGTCGAAGAGTTCATATTAGACATGTTAGATTGTGATGGAGGTATTATGTTATTGAAAGAAGGTATTGATTGAGAGCAAGATGGTGGGACACTATGATAGTTAGTCATAGGAGATGATTGGAAAAAAGGAGCACTACAAGGAGGAATGGAATGGTTGAATGAATTGCCCCCTTGCGTCATGTTCATTTGTGGAGATGTAATAGGGACACTCATTGAAGGAATGAATGAAGAAGTCGGATTGAATGAAGGAAGAGGGTTGATTGAAGAGGAAGGATTGCCCCCATGACTGGTGATCATAGGTGGAATGTTTTGTATTGAAGTAGTCATTATGTTTGATGTAAAAGTAGGTATACTAGCAATAGAAGTTGTCAAAGGGATATAATGATTGACTTGAGTAGGAGGTTGTGTATAACCTAAAGTTTCGACACAACTCTTCATAGGCATCACATTCAAATCCATGATGTGTGCAATACTACGCAAAATATCAATTCCATTCTTATCACTTTGAACCATACATTTTAGACCCTCAATTAATGAAAGAGCTTGACTATCGGGGTATTCTTGAGACATCCATTGCTGAAAATCATCAAATTGGTTATCCAATTTTAAAAGTTGTTCTACAAAAACCTCATGGAGACCTTCTTCATCATTAAGAGGATTAGAGGAATTACCCATGTCCTCATTAAAAAGGCCATTCAAATTAGGTTCCATCTCCTTGGTAATTAAACCTTGGAAAGACTTAATTCTAAGACTTCGTCTAACGTGAATAGTGTAAGTAGGGCTTATTGTTGTAAAACTCATGCACTAGAGAGAGAGAGAAGATTTTGAATTTTGAAAATAAAGTTGGCAAAATTGAACAATGAGATAATGATTATCCAATTTGAACTTTGTGAAAGAAGAGGGAAACACAACTTCAAAGAAAGGTAGGCACAATTGAAAAATTAGGGCCAAGGGGGGTAGCTCTTAATTTTAATTGTTATCTTGAAAATTGAAATCTTGAATTTTGAATTTATTTTCGAATTTAGAGATAGAAAATTTCAATAAAATCAGCCAATCTCCTAGATTTAAGCTGTTAAATACAATCATGACAATCTCCCAAAATTTCAAAAAAAATGTCGGGGACTGTGGCGAATGGAGTGCACACGGTCCTCGCAATTTTTTTTGAAATTTTCAAAGATGAAAGTTATGATGATTTTAAAGCTAATCTAAAAAAATTGAGTGATTTTACAATCTATAGATAGGCCAAATTAAAGTTGTAATCTCAAAATTGAATCCTACCAAGATTGTTGAAAAATGCAAAATTTGAATTTTGAAAAAGAGAGGGAAACTGAAATTTTGAATTTTATGATTTTAGAGGGAATACTAAAAGCAATTCAAGCTTTGAAATTTAAAAGTTGACTCAATTTCATGCAAAATTCAATTTTGAAAGTGGAAATCAAAGTTGTTGCAATTAAACACTTAATTTCAAAAGTCACAAATTGCAAAAATTTGAATAAAGCACTGAAACTTTGAATGAATGCCAACACACTTTTTAGATTTAGGACAGTAAGAAACACAATTTTAACACAAAATTTCAATTCCAACAATTTTTGAATGATTAGAAGCCTTAATCCAAGCAATCACTAGACCAAATTTGACTTTAATTTTGAAAGCGTTAAAATTGATGAAATCAGCCAAGATTCTGAATTCTAGCAGAAAAACACAGTAAGATCTAGCTCCCAAAATTTTGGAAAAAATGTCGGGGACAATGGTGCTCGGGGTGCACACGGTCCTCGCAACTTTCTTCAAAATTTTCAGGGATGAAAGATATTATGATTTTGTTGTGGAATCCAAAGTTATAGCCGATTTGGAGGTGTTTTGATCAGTGAAATCATCGGTCAAAGGTTGAATCAAGAGGGTTTTAAAAATTAGGGTTTTGACACTTAACCACTTAATTTTTAGAATTAAAGCACAAATATGAATTGAAAATTTGCAATAGAAGGGTAGATCTGAAACAAGCATTAACAATTAAACATTTCACAAGCTCAATTACTAAAAAGAAAATTTAGGGTTTTTATGCAATTAACCTCTAAAATTTGCAAAAGATCAAACATGGAAATGTAATTAAGGAAGCAAAATTTTTCAGATCTAACCACGAATAATCAGAATTAGGATGTTCATGTCAGGTTCACCAAAATGTAAAGCAGAAAATCGAACCCTAGGTGTTCCCCCACTCCAAAGAGAGAGAAAGGAGGTCACTAGGATTGATGGTTTTCACTTAGGAAAGACTTTACATTCAAAAGAGGGGTTGAAACTCACAAGATCCAATCCCACACAATGCAAGATTGAATTCTAAATGAGTTTCAAGGGTTGAGACAACAAGGATACCCTCTTTTGTAAAGAATGTAGATAGAAGGATCAAACTAGGAGTGTATGTAAAAGTAGGAAAGATTCGCTTATAGACGGAGATAGAGACACGTAATGAAGCTACGGACCTGAAATTAGTAGTAAAATGTCGAGATGATGCTGTCCTACAAGTTTGAGTGAAAGTTGACGGGACGATGGCGCTCGGAGTGCACACGGTCCTCCGAAAAATCCGCGAAATGAAGGGGGATCTGTTCGTCTCTGCACAAGGATTCCGGATCTTCAATTACAGCCGCGTACCTGCAACCTACACACAGAAAAGAGAGGATGATTGGGGGGTTAGGGATTAGGGGTTTGCCTTCAGGTCAAACCCCGATTTTGGAATTAACCAAGAAATGAGAATGCAGTAAATGTAAATGTTTGTGATGTAATCAAGTACTGATACCTTGTTGTAAGAATGTTTGTATTCTTACATGTGAAGGTGTAATGATGTTGTATGTTGTATGTTGTAGGTGATCTCCTCTTCAATGGTTGAATCCATGTCTTGAATGCAACACCTAGCCTTGAATGGAGACCTAGAATGCTCAATTGCTTGAAGGAATGCTTGAATGTTTGAATGTTTTAATGTTTGCCTATCACTTTCGCCTCTTGCACACATATGTTTTTCCTCCTCTTCTGGGAGGGGAAATGTAGTTTATATACTTGTTAATTAGGGTTAGGAGATTGATTTTTCCGACCTTAGGCCGACCTAGGAGCATTATTTTCCAAATTGCAAACTTGAAGACTCGATGCCCAACAAGAGACCGGGCCCAAAATAGGGCCAGGGACCAGGGTGCTGGGCACCATGGTCCCACCTCTTGGGACAGTAGGGTGCAAGGAGGATTAGGCCAAGGTGTAGAAAGATGCAGTTTTTGATGTCGCAAACAGGTTTCGGGGTCTCCATTCAGGTTCAACATTGCGCCACCATCGTGAAGACCCAAATGCAGTCGAAATTGCAAGTGTCGCAATTTTATGACGCTACACATTGGTTAGAAGACCTCAAAATCATACAAAATCTTTAAGTGCAATTTCCAATTTGATAATAGTTCTAAGTACCTCAATCTTGTAACATGTTTTCTTATGTATGTCCAGGTTCAATGAATCTGGTAACACATTTCACTCGGTGTATATCAACTCGGTATATCATCTTTACTGCTCAGTAGTCATGGAATGATACTCAGTAGACAACTCGGTGCATACTGGGTTCTGTGACTAATTTCTTCTATAACTAACTAGACTGTGCATACCAACTGACTATTTTGGTAGTAGTAACCAACTAGAGTATATAGAATGACTTTGGATATAAAACTAATGGCAATTTGATAAGTAGTAATAGATAGCACCAAAAAGGGCTTGGTTTAAGTTAAACTTTGATGGAGCATCTCGTGGAAATCCAGGAAATGCAGGTATTGGGTGCTGTTTGCATGAGGAAGAAGGCAAGGAATTGGCCAGGGCAGCTAAACCCATAGGGTTTGTGTCTAACAATAGGGCTGAAATTGTAGCCCTCATTGAAGGTCTTCTTCTATGCCAAAACAGAGGCATCCACAAATTGGCTATTGAAGGAGACTTGACCATAGTCATTAATGGCCTTAGAAAAGGCTCCCTTACTGATTGGAAGAATAATGCTCTCTTGGCCAGAGCTCTGTGTCTCCTAATTTTTTTTGAGAAAGTGTCTTTTAACGACATCTATCATGAAGGTAATTCTAGAGTGGATGCACTGGCTAATGCAGGAGCTGATGGTCAGTCTATAAGTTAATTATGGAACCCTTTCTTTGATCATTGCCTTATGCCTTATAAGATTTTAAGACTTGTAGTATGCAGTTGTATATAGGAATATGCATATGTATATAGACATGCATTCATATATATCATCACAACTAAAATATATAGGCATGGATATATAGGTATTAATATTTATATAGACATTGTATACTACAAGGAATAAAATATTATGAGTCCCTCCAAAGTCTGCCTTATCTTCTTTTCGAGCCTTTAGTCACATTATAGTGCATTTTATCTTGAGTTTAGCCTAATTTTAGAGGGAGTTGCTTTCCTTTTTTGAAATCCCTTTGTCAGCAACTAGACCTTGGCTCTTCCTTGTCACTGATCTACAATGAGTTTTCATCATGCAATTTTTCTTCATGGTTTAGCGACAACCGTTGGATCTTTTATATCTTCCCGAACCTCATTCTTTACTACACATGCTTTGTTGCTGATCCGCAAAGATTAATGCTCGAGCATCTTTTCATTGTGGTACAATGATGGTCATCGATCTTTCTCTGATTTTCCCTCTTTAACTCACTCGGGCCACTCTTCCATTGGGCCGACCATTCAGTCGCTGGGTCGCGAGGAATAAATGTCATGGAATTTCCCATTGCGGTTCAACATCAACTGTTGGATCATATTCAATCTACATGCTTGTTAACTCACCCTTTTATCTCTGTGCCCTACCTGGTGTCAACCTCTGGTTCGCCTGGAATCCACCTGGGCACCGCCTAACCTGCCACTTGTCTGCCACCTCAAAACCACCAGACCCACTATCGGTCCTTGGCTCTTATTTGTCGCTGGGCCGTGATGGGTAACCATCGTGCTTATTCTCACTGCAGATCAGTGACCACCATCAATTTTCAAGTCAACTGTTCGATCTTTAGGGTCCTTGGTTTCTTAACCATTTCCTCTTCACCATTTGCACTATTTGTCTACCTAAACTTTCTACCTTAAACACCTGCTAGCGGTTTGTCACTAAGTCACAATGAATAAACATCATGTGCTTTCCCATTGTAGACCAACAACAACCGTCAGATCATTTCCAACTTGCTCGGTTATTAAATCATCTGCAGACCACTGCCACATATGACTTCCTGATTGCCCGTGCATCCAGCTGGCTACCATCTCACTTGCCACCTTGTCCACCACTTCACTTTCCAACATGCCTTAGGCCGAACCCACCACTGGACCTTGCCCGCCTTGTCGCTGAGTCATGATGGGTAGCTGACAAGCATTTTCCCATTGCAGATTAGTGACCACCGTTGGATCTTTTATATCTGCCTAAACTTTATCTCATTCTTTACTGCACGAGCTTTGTCGCTGATCTGTGAGGATTAATGCTTGAGCATCTTTTGTTTGCATATATCAATGGTCGTCAATCTTTCTCTAACTTTCCATCTCTTTAACTCACTCAGGCCACTCTTTCGCTAGGCCCACCATTCAGTCGTTGGGTTGTGAGGAATAAATGTCATGCAATTTCCCATTGCGGTTCAACGATAACCATTGGATCATCTTCAGTTTGCACGATCGTTAACTTGCCCTTTGTCTTTATGTCTTGCCTTGTGTCAACCTCTGGTTTGCCCAGAATCCACCTCGGTGCCACCTAACCTACCACCTATTTGCCACCTCAACACTGTTGGACCTACTTCTGGTCCTTGACTCTTCTTTGTCACTGGGTCATGATGGGTAAAACTAATTCCCATTGCGGATCAGTGACCACCGTCGATCTTCTTGTCAACCGCTCGATCTTTAGGGTCCTTGGTTTCTTAATCACTGCCTCTTCATCATCTTTACTATCTGTTTGCCTTAACTTTCTCCCTTAACCGCCTGCTAGTGGTGTGTTGTTGGGCTGCGATGAATAAACGGTGTGCACTTTCCCATTGCGGACCAATGACAACTGTTGGATTATTTCCAACTTGCTCGGCTATTGACTTGCCCGTTGTCCACTGCCACATGTCACTTCTTGATGTGTCCGTGCATCAAGATGGCCACCATCCATCTTGCCACCTTATCTGCCACTTCACTTGCCAACTCACCTTTGGTCGGTCCCTCTAGTGGACCTTGCCCGCCTTGTCGCTAAGTCGTGATGGATAACTGACGTGCAGTTTCCCATTGTGGATCAGCGACCACCGTTGGATCTTCTGCTTGACCATTAGATATGCCTGACTTGCTCGGACTTTAGCCCCCATTTTTGATAGTATGGTTTCCTTGGGTTGTGCGTGCGTAGGGTACTCTAGTAATGATGATGTGACACTCCTTATGCGATTGAAGGCAAAATTACTTTTTCTTGTTTGCATTAAGGTGATGGTAATTATTACTTAGATCATCGAGCTCGCTCCTTTAGCATCCTGAGCCTCCGATACCAATCATCTACCTGTATTCTGCATTCATCTTCGACAAGATGAGTTGTATCTCATGAAGCATTAATGCTCCTGGTCTATTTAGTTTGTATGATCAAAGTCCTAGCTCATCTTTCTTGTAGCTTAGATGGATACCCTACTCAGACTTCTAGGGCTCAAACGACAGGTGGCCTTTGTAGGGGAAATCAAAGCAGAGAGATTGAGGGGCATTTTGGTTCATCTGAATCCCCTAGTTATTGGAGCTGTTATGAAAACCTTGGGGAGGGATTATATTTTAAATGATGACCGATCTAGACATTGCAGCAATGTTCTTAGCAATAGCCATGCATCTTGAGAAAGACAAAAATGTAGTGTTGAAACTCTGTAAAAAGGTCTTCAAGTTGGAAATATTGGGTGAGTTAGAGAGGGTGGTGAGCAACATTGATGAAGAGCTCACATTTCCAAAGCCTTGAGATTACGACATCCTTATTAGAATGAATAATATGGTGCCATGATTCCCCATTCTGGCTATAGAGGATCCTCAGGCTTTTGAAGCCTATAGCCCAATTAGGAGTAGTAATTTCTCCTTTCTTTTATGGCTCTTGCAGGTTAGAAAGCCTCCGCATGACAAATGATTTATTAAATATCTCGAAGTTGAGAACATTATAGTGATCTCGGAAAAGGTGCCAATTCCTTCCTCTCCTACCTCCGCCTCTTTAGTAAAGCCAGACAACTCGAGAACCATGGACCCACATGGGTAGGGAAGGAAAGGATGAGGCTTCAACTGCAGGAGGGCCCTTTTCACATTTATGGTTCCTTGTCTTTCTGAATGCTAGATTGGTAGCTAGGTGTTTGTCTTGGGTTTTCTGTCTAACTTTCATCTTGTTTTAGACTTATATTAAAGACTCATGGATGCTTAGTTAATATATGATTAGTTAATATATGGAATCTTTTTTGTGTTTTAAAACTAGTGGATTGTTTAGAAGCTATTGTCTGGTCAAGTCTTCTTTGAAGGATCTCTTTGATTTTCATATCCACCAACATCTCTATAAGGAGTTAGGTGATTTTGAGATCCTCCTGGTGACAGATTGTGATAAATATGTAGGCAGTACTTTGGATTTGAAATTAGTTCTTTTCAATTCTATAAGCTAATGACCTTTAGTGGCTGTTCAGGTATAAACGTGGCATCATGGATGGGGGTTTATTTATTGGCTAACATTTTTTGTAGTAATCTATTGTATGGCAGGGTTGAAGGTTTCTTGTAGGTATTGTCATGACAAGATTAAGGGATCAATACCCTAGAAGGAAGTTGACATTAATAATCATATGTGTAGTTATGTTTCAAGTTGTTGTCAAATTTTTAAAACATAATAATTTAAACATTCTAATAGATGATCTTGGTTGAAAGGCGTGATAAGGTTCTTATGCAGAACAGTGGACTGGTCTGTTCCAAATCTGGCAAGACAAGAACTCAGGTTAGAGCTATGTTTGGATCATGATCGAGGACATCATTATCAAGGAAGGGTCAAATCATAGTGCATAGGAAATTTTGGACGATCTTTAAGTATTGTTTCATATAGATTAACTTGGATGTGAATCATCTAGTAATTCATGTATCATGTTCTTTATTATTAGCTTTCTGTAGCATTATTTTTCAGATCCATTAATGGATTTGGGCTAGACAGGAGGTTTTATTCCCTCCATTCTTTCCTACCGGTGCCCACATTGAATGGAGGTGTAATTATCTTTTTTAATTAATAAAATTTCTCTGGCTTTGGCCTTTTACCGATAAAAAAACAAAACAAAAAAAAGACCTAAGCAAACACAAATTAACCAAACATTCAAGATAAGGACACTAAAAGGAAATCAAAGAAACACATAATGCAAACAATAATAAGTACAAAATCAATTTCCTTTATTTGATTGTTCTTTGGTTTGATGTGCACTTGATATGTTGCAGATGCTCGATTGTGCTCCATCATTATACAAAAATGCAAGATATTAAGCTAAAAATGGATGCAATGGTCTTTGGATGTAAGTAGACAAAATCGCATGGTAACAATAGGATATCATGTAAGTGGATAGATTGAAAAGGAAATGGAGGGATTAAACAAACAAGGATGAGAGATGAAGAGGCTTGAGAAGAAGACACTTGTCCTCAAATAGGACAAGTGGAAATCCTTTAAATTCCATGTGGAATGAGATTCCACACTTGGCTAAGCCAAGGGTGACAAGTATCCTTGAGAAGGGGAAGAGTCATGGAGAGGAATGACAAGTGTCCTCAAGGACACATGTCTATTTGGGAGAGAAACACCCAAATAAAAGGATTATTTTCCAAATATTAAGAATAGTGGGAATGTGCACACACATGTCTGAGGGGGAGGTTATAAAGGATAGGGTTGGTTTGAAGGGATAGAGTTAATTATAACTCTTGGGTTAGGTAATGCGTTAGGTCATAAGAAGGGTTAGATGAGGCTTTAGGCTAGAAGACATGTGGGGAAATAGGATTAATTAATTTAATTAGTTAATTCTATAATGAAAAAAGAGGAAAATGACAAAAGATGAATTAAATATTCAAATAATGTATTTGATTTATTTAATAGAAGAAGGGGGCTCATTTAATTAATGAAATGATTTATGATTGTCACATAATCAATTAAAAGGGGACTATATCATATTTAATTAAAATTAATTAGCTAGAAGGAGGGAACACTAATTAATTAGATAGTGTAATTATTATATTAAAAGAATTCGAGACAACTAAATTTAATTAATTAGATTGATCAAATTTAGGTGTCTACAATAGGGAGGCTAATGGTGATACATACGCTCTTGAAACACATGATGTAGATGGCATGGAGTTACAAGTAGTTCATTGATGTTGCCATATGGCGTGTAGTTTTGGTGCCTCTCTTCTGATGGTGTCATTTTCAAATGTAAGCCTGATAGGAGGTACAACAGAAGAGGTCAACAATCCTGATATGTTTATAGTTGGTTACACATATAGGAAGGCCAACATTGAGATATGCTTGTTGGCTCATTTGGCCATTGATGAAGCAAAAATTAATGGAGATTCAACTACTTTGGTTCCATAATGAAAGAATTTTTTTATATAGCAGCTAACTTTTAGCATTGCACTATCAGAGTACATCCTTCATAGATAAAGAGCATTTTTGGTATAGGTTGAGGAGCCCAAATGATGAGTCGATTGGTTAATGAAGGGAGCTTTAAAGATGATAATGGTTGTTGTTGTGTTATTGATGTTGCCCCAGATTACATGATGGATTATGGTGCCCTTGTTTAAGTTATTTAGCTTTTCTAAACAAAAATAAGTTTTTTAGATAATGTTTGATTTAATATTTTTGGATGAAAGGCCCATTATATCTTGTATAGGAGTTGAGGATGATTGCTATGGCTCTGCATAGCTTTGGCAAAGAAGTTGTACACACATACAATTAATTTAATTAATTATCCGATGCCGCATAATTAATTAAGTTAATCATGTTAGCCTTTTCTATGCCTAGATTAATTAAATTATATTTAATTAATTATCCCCTTCCATCTATATAATTAATTAATATATGTCTCATGTCCTCCAAAGTTTTATTTATTTCAATAAATCAAAATCAACTTTAGGGAATCCCCCTACTAATCCCAATTAGTTAAATTAATTCATAATTAATTAAACTAGTTTTGTGATTCCTACAAGCCCACATTTTTGTTGGCATTTGATGTTCCGGTGATGCTCCAGTGAAGATTGGTGGTTCCTGATGTTTGTAGATTCTTAGGAGTTGTCATTGATGGCAAGTCAACCTACTGATCTGGTCCAGTTTTGGTTTTGGTTTTGGTGATCAGTGATTAGTTGGTTATAAGAAGCAGATTATCATGACAATCCACCCTTTGGTGTTAATTCCTATGCCTGTTTAAAGATCCTATATCCGATAGAGCAGTAAAGCAAAGTATTCTTCATGTTTGGTGGTGTATCACATGTCCAGATTCTTTTAGTTGATTATGGTGATTGGAAATGTCTTTGGGGTGATATGTGAGACCTATAGGAAGCATGTGTGATGGTATTTTGAATATGTTGATATGGTTTTGTCATTGATGTCAACACTTCTCAACACTTATCAACACTTGGAGATCTTTGGTTATGTTCACCCGCAAGTCAGTGACTTATGCACAATCACCGGTATTTGGTTCACCGATAGGTTATATTGTTCACCGACACTTGGAATGACTTGGAGACTACTTGGTTATGTCGAAGACATTATTTGATCACTTGGTTTTGGCGATTTGGTTATTGGTCTATTTGGGTTTGCATATTTGCTGTTACTGGCAAATAGGTCCAGGTTATGCACTGGCAAGCATATCTATTCCAAATCAGCACGACACATTATGGAGATGATTTGTTATTATTGTAAATGCATTGAGCCAACATGATGCATCGCATATTGATTTATTTATAATTGATTTTATTGTAATATCCTTAGTGAGATGACCTATTCAATTGGTGTTAGGTTATGGTATAATATAAGATCTCATTTGTGAGATTGTTATGCGAATGGAAAAAGGATTGTAATAAGGTATATGCAAAAATAAGCAAAGATATACATGCAAACATCATTTGAAGATTGAAGGAAGGTATTTGAAGAAGGCATATCAGAGCTTAACGGGTACTGAATCCAACATATGAAGATGCTATTTTGAGCAGTACATTATCATTGGATTTAACCATCCAATTATAGTCAGTGTGACTCCCATTTTGTGATTGAGTAGTGAGCTCTAGGCAGATGGCCTTTTTGCATGTCCAGACTCCATATTGTACACACATACTATCTGCAATAGTATCATCTGATTGTGGATAAGGTTTCCCACCGTGGTTTTTCCCCTTACAGGGTTTCCACATGCAAATATTTGTGTTATGTGTTGTGGATGTTATTGTCTTTCTGTTTCATGCATTAATCTTTACCGGTACTGCAATTAACTAATAAAACTATCTACCGGCATAAAGTTTGGTTTACCGGCATTAAGCTTTAAGTTTTGGTTAAGTTAATTTTGGTTTGAATTTATTGGACAACTAATTCACCCCCCCCCTCTCAGTTGTCTCCAGGACCTAACAATTGGTATCAAAGCCTAGTCCTCTTTTTGTAGAAGTTTAACAACTTGAGGAGATCCGATGTCTTCTAACTATTTCAGGAAGGATAGTCTGAAACTTGATGGAACTAACTATGGCATATGGAAGACCAGGATTGAGACACATTTGAATTGCATTGGAAAGGACATATGGGATTTTACAAAGAATGGTTATACTTCTCCTACTCAAGGTCAACCTAATCCACCAAACTTGGCTAAAGATGAGGAAAATGATTGCAAAGCAAGAGAAGCACTTTTGAGCGCATTGTCAGATTAGAAAATCATGAGATTATCAGACAGATCTACTACTAAAGCTATTTGGGACAAATTGGAAACATTGAATGAAGGAGATTCCATAGTCAAAATTGCATTGTGAAAATCAGTACAACTAAGGCGGTAAGAGATTTACCTAAGATTGTAAAACCTCACAATCTCATATGTAAGGAATGTCAATTTGGAAAGCAAGTTAGAGAAACTTTCAAGAGTATTCCAGAGAAGTCTAACAATGTTCTTGATTTAATTCATACTGATTTATGTGGTCCAACAAGAACTAGAAGTATACAAGGAGATAGCTATTTTATGCTAATCATTGATGACTATTCTAGATTGTGTTGGGTTACTTTTCTCAGGGAAAAATATGAAGCATTTAGGAAATTCAAACTATTCAAGGTGATGGTAGAAAATGAAATTGACAAGAAAATCAAATGTTTGAGATTAGATCAAGGAGGTGAATTCACATCTAAGGAATTTAATACATTCTATAAAGTGAATGGGATCAAAAGACAATTATCAGCACCTCAGACACCCCAAAAGAATGGAGTTGTGGAAAGGAAAAATAGAACCATCTTAGATGCAGCTAGAAGCATGATATTAGAAGAAAATCTACCTCATATCTATTGGAGAGAAGCAGTCAATACAATAGTTTATACATTCAACAAAGTTCACATCAAAGGTGAAACTGATGCTAATTGGGCAGGACATGTGGATGACAGAAAAAGCACCACCGACGAAGCAATTTTCCTTGGTAGCAGACTAATTTCATGGTTGAGCAAGAAACAAAGCTGTGCATCACTATCAACAGTTGAATCAGAATATGTTGTAGCAACAACTAATTGTACACATGTATTATGGATTAAAGAAATGTTGAAGGACATAAAGGTAAAATGCAAGGAACCTATAACTATTTACTATGATAATATGGCAGCAATTGATATATCTAAGAATCCAGCATTTCACTAAAAAACTAAACATGTTTCTATCAAATTTAATTTTCTAAAAGAGAATGTTGAAGCAAAAGAAGTGAAATTGGTTTATGTGAATACTAATGAGTAGATTGTAGATATTTTTACTAAGCCTTTGCCTAAGGAGACTTTTGAATATCTCAGAGAGCAGCTTGGAGTTCTACCCCCACCGGTATAGACTTAGACAGTTGATGTTTGTCATCAACCGACAAAATTAATAGAGAAATCTTTTATTTTAGCTTTGATGAGGAGAGCTACTTCTCAGGGGGAGTAGTTGATATTTTTGTAATGAGTTGGTATTTTGTATTTGAATTTGGTTTTTGTATTGCTTTGGCATTTGATGTCAAAGGGGGAGAGATATTATGGAAAAACACATTATCTTTTGGGAGAGATTATTCCTAGGGGAGAGATATTATGCATTTTGATTTCTGGTTAAATGATCTCTTTGGGAGATTGTTGGTTTTTAGTTTTTGGCATTTCTGTTTTGGCACTTTGATGGTTTTTCCATCTTGTGTTGCCATCAATGCCAAAGGGGGAGATTGCTGGTATTTTTGATATGTTGATATGGTTTTGTCATTGATGTCAACACTTGTCAACACTTATCAGCACTTGGAGATCTTTGGTTATGTTCACCGACAAGTCAGTGACTTATGCATAGTCACCGGTATTTGGTTCACCAGCAGGTTATATTGTTCATCGACACTTGGAATGACTTGGAGACTACCTGGTTATGTCGAAGACATTATTTGATCACTTGGTTTTGGTGATTTGGTTATTGGTCTATTCGGGTTTGCATATTTGCTGTTACCAACAAATAGGTCCAGGTTATGCACCGACAAGCATATCTATTCCAGATCAGCATGACACATTATGGAGATGATTTGTTATTATTGTAAATGTATTGAGCTGACATGATGCATCACATATTGATTTATTTGTAATTGATTTTATTGTAATATCCTTAGTGAGCTGACCTATTCAATTGGTCTTAGGTTATGGTATAAATATAAGATCTCATTTGTGAGATTGTTATGCGAATGGAAAAAGGATTGTAATAAGGTATATGCGAAAATAAGCAAAGATATACATGCAGACATCATTTGAAGATTGAAGGGAGGTATTTGAAGAAGACATATCAGAGCTTAATTGGTACTGAATCTAGCATATGAAGATGCTATTTTGAGTAGTACATTATCATTGGATTTAACCATCCAATTGTAGTAAGTGTGACTCCCATTTTGTGATTGAGTAGTGAGCTCTAGGCAGCTGGACTTTCTACATGTCCAGACTCCATATTGTACACACATACTATCTGCAATAGTATCATCTGATTGTGGGTAAGGTTTCACACTGTGGTTTTTCCCCTTACAGGGTTTCCACATACAAATATTTGTGTTATGCGTTGTGGATGTTATTGTCTTTCTGTTTCATGCATTAATCTTTACCGGTACTGCAATTAACTAGTAAAACTATCTACCGACATAAAGTTTGGTTTACCAGCATTAAGCATTAAGTTTTGGTTAAATTAATTTTGGTTTGAATTTATTGGACAACTGATTCAACCCCCCCTCTCAGTTGTCTCCAAGACCTAATAGTGTGATCTTGTATTTTGGGTCCAAAATATGGTTCGGTAATAGATCTAAGCTGACTAGCAGCTACATGTTTCACATTTTGATAATTGGTGAAGCCGACTTGTAGTTGTGGAAGATTAATTTTTGTATGTGCGGATATATAAGATTGATTTGGTTGATGCATTTGGTGTGGTCACACTATTTTGAATTGATTGAGTGTAGTTTCACGTGTGCATCTTGATCCTGGTTCATCTGATAAGTAGTTGTAGAGAAGAAAAAGCAGATAAGCAGATCAGTTATAGCAGATCATTTTATGCTTAACCAGAACTAATTTTTGACATAATCAGATGCCATTTTTGAGTTCACTACTTATTGTAATAAGTTTGTAATCTCTTGTAAGGTAGTGAACCTTCCTCTGGGGTTGTTGCCTTGCTTTTGTAACTTGAGCAGTGAGCTCTAGGTAGTGTGCTTGAATGCAAGTGCATTCCCCTTATGTAATATTGTTTTTCTACTAGCCATAGTGGAATAATTTTGTAGGTTCAAATCCCACCGTGGCTTTTCCCATTTGGGTTTCCACATAAAAATCTTGGTGTTATGGTTGCATGGTTACTTGTTTTATGTTTTTGCACTTTTCTTTCTTTGTGGTTCATCTAGTGGTTAAAGAATAAGCATAAAAAGTTTGAAATTTGTAAAACACTAATTCACCCCCCCCAGTGTTCATTGATTCCAACAATTGGTATCGGAGCTTAGTTCCTCCAAGGAAACCTAACCACTTGAAGAAGGTTTGGGAGATTGAATCAATGGATTCCCGTTTGCAGAGACAACTTTATGTGGCACTTGAGGATCTTGATGCAACAAGAAATGAAATAATTTCCTTAAAGAGAAACTTGAATGCAATTGAAAAATTCATTAAGGATTTGGGAGAACAAGTCAATACTTTAAGAGATAAGAGGAAAGAGCTGATGGACAAGCTAAAGGAGAAACAAGAGCAAAGCATTGAAGACCAAAGCAAAACTAATGAATGTGAAAAACTTGCTAGAGAGAATGTTGTATTGAAGAATGAGATGCAATCCATAGTGATGAAGCTGACTAAGGAGATTGAAGACTGAAAGAAGAATGAAGAAAGTTTGAATCAATCATTGAAAGACAAATCAGATGAATGCTACAAACTTACCTATGAGAATGATTAGTTGAAGCTTGAGTTGATGCAATCAAGGAATGATGGACAAGAAATTGAAAGACAGATTGTTGCCTTAAGAGATGAACTTGCTACTACAAATAAATACAAAGAAAAATTTAATGTTAGCTCAGCAAGGCTTGATGAGATGCTGGAAAATCAGAGACATGGAAAGGACACAAGAGGACTTGGATATGAGAAAGGAGAATCTTCTGGTTCTGGACAGAGTAATGCAAAGCCTAATCATTAGAAGAGAAAGAATCCTCCGATAAGACAATATAATGTTTATAAATTAAATGGTAGGTGTTATACTTGCAATAGATTCGGTCACATGGAAAATCAATGAAAAAGTAGGATGGATAATGGAATGATGAATAACATGATAAACAATGTTCCTAACTTTACCCGTCAATGTTTCAAATGCAACAATTTTGGTCACAAGTCAAACATGTGTAGAATAATGAATAACTTTCAAAATAAGAGATGTTTTGCATGTGGGATGTTTGGTCATATCTTTAACCAATGTAGGATGAGACCAAATCAGATGAATTTCAGACTTATGTAGAGAAATGTTGTTCGGCATGCATGCAACAAGCTAGATCACATTCCAAGGTATTGCATAAGCAGGAATAATGATCCGGTAAACAAAGGCAAATCAATGAGAAAGGAAAAGAAAAAGTAGATGAAATCAAGGATCAACATAAGAAGATGTGGGTTAAGAAAGATGATTCTAATGTACAGAATGGCTCCATATGTGAATCTGGTGATGGAACCTCATCCGGTAACTAGAGATTTTTGGCCTTAGAGGGAGTTTTACATGCAGATTCATTGAACCCCCTCTTCAGTGATCTGTAATCAATTCCAGAAGGTTGCATAAGGTTTAGATTATATATGCAGATGATATCTGGGAGATTTCTTGAAGACTTGAGGTTTCGGTGAGTGATTTCATGAAAAACAAGGCAACCAGAAGCTAGAAGTTTGAAGCATTTATTACAACCTAAAATTATGTTTTCAGAGGTTCATTCTTCACAATACGATTAGGAGAAATGTACAGAGAAACGAAAAAAAGAGATTTGGTAGCCTAAATCAAGCTTGTAGCAATCCGAAAGCAATTTCTTGCACCAAGTTGAATCAAAAGGTATTTATCTATTTCGCGAAGCTATCCATTTTCACACCCTAGATTCAAAATGACATTAACATCAAGAATTGCTACCCCATTGGTGATTGAGATTAAGGATAGGGCTAGACCCATTTTCAAGAAACACCCCTTCAAGTCTATCAAAGATTATCCAGAAGGAGAATTTTCTTTGGTACCCTATGATGTTATTCACAATGAAGATATTAGGGAATACATCCAATGTGATCTTGAGGAGCTCAGTAGTGCTGACATGCTAACTCTGTATAACATGCATTTGGTAGATAACCTGGGAAACCTTAAACCAGAATATAAGATTCTTCAAGACAAGGGTTTCATATAGTCCATCCATTTTGTGTTATTTGATGAAGCATAATAGATCCAATATGTCTTGAGAAGGATCCATGATGAGTTCATATGGCGAGACAGGCCCCATAAGATCACCAAGAAGGCGATTCAAGTAGTAACATGCTTGAGTGCAACAGGTGAAGCGCCTGGCCTGAGGAAGGTATCAAATAACACTATGATAACCACTATCGGTTCAAAGTTTGACAACAAAGAAATGACTATCAGTGACATCCTGGAGTATGATGTCAGATTTATATCAATGATAGTTGGTTACAAGGTCTATCAATCAAGTAGGTAGAACTTGGTCTCTGGTATTACAATATTCTCAACATATCAGATGCTTAAGGAAGATAAGAGGTATGATTTGTTCACATTCCTCCTAAAAGAATTGATAAGTAACTTGAAAAAGATTAAAAAATACAAGAAATACACTTTCAAGTTTGGGTCTCTTCTTATTTGTTTGGCATTATACTTATTGAATGAGATTCCTGATATTGGGAAGTTCCAATGGACCTATGACAAACTAGTGGCAATGCAAATCAAGGAAGGATTGTGGGACATTGATGATGCTACAATAAGAATATACACATTATGGGGCTATTTCAAGACCTTTCAGGCCTCTATGAAAGCTCGGGAAAGAATTCCTAAGGAAATAGTTGAGAAATATGAGAAGACAATTTTTTTCATGGTTGATAAAGATCAATGTCATATGGAAGTTGTTGAGCCGATGATAGTTTGGATCATGCCCATGGGGTATGAATTTGATTCTATTACACTTGAGACATATGCACAAAACATCTATTGAGCCAGCCGGTAAACCCCAAGGAAGAAAGATTTGGTACCATTAAGGAAAATGACTTAAGTGGGAAGAAGTAATTCACTGATGCCAAAAGAAAGAGGAAGGTGAGAAAAGAGGTAGAAAATACTGCAGTTTAGATGGGATTGATAAATAAAGTTGTATAGAGGGCAAGAGCTCAGAATATACTAAGAGAAGAGGATGTGATGCTCTGCAAAAAGGGAAGGTTAGTCATGATAACAAAACACAAACAAGAAGAAAAGCCAAATTGTTATTGTCAGAAATCATAAACAAAATACTTTCCTACACAAGCATATCAAAAGAGATACCAAAAGCATGAGAGAATATTTAACTAGGAAAGTAAATATGATGAGACATCTCCAAATGCCTCCTAACATGCTCTTAGCTCCTTCTCCCTTGTGCCTCTCCTCTCCAAGTTCCAAACTAGTGTAGCTCTCAACAACTTTTTGGACTATTGATGCTTATGGAGGTTTGAGATTGAAGTATTTGCTCTAAACGTGAATAAAAAACTAATACTAGATGTTATTGATACTAAAATGATTTATTTTTAAACCAAAATGACAAGATATTAGTGATTTATGCTAAATGCTCTCTAGAAATGCCTATAGATTGAATGCATACAAGTTTTTAGGATTATGGCTATGAATGCTAAATGCTTGAGGATTTGAAAATGAGGAATGTGAGCTCTATTTATAGGTAAAATGGAGCAATGGATGGTTGAGATTGAGTAATCTCAACAAGGGTCAAGATTGAATGATATTCAATCCATGTGAGAGCTTTCAACCCAATCCCAGGATGACAAGTGTCAATATGAGATAGGTTGAGAGGAGAGGGAATAAGCATTAAATGCTTGACATGACTTGAGAGTCAACTTGGGGGTTAAGGTCAAGGTTGGGTTGAGTGAATAAATTCATTATTCAAAGAGTAAAACTTTTATCCAATGGATAAACTCTTGTGCAAAGGCAAAAGGGATAACCATGGTCAAAGCAATAAATGCTTGAGGAGACACATGAGTGCAAGTTGAATTAACCATAAATGGTTATGTAAGAGCCATTAATGGTCATGTAAGAGCCATTAGTGGTTTGGAAGACTTTGGAGGTTAAATTGTTGAACACACAAAGCATTAAATGCTTTTCAAAGACTTTGAAGTCTTTGAGAAGTGACTCCAAGTTGCTTAGGAATGTGACAATATTTAGGGGATGGATTAGGTTAATTAGGAAGGGTTTAGAAGAATCGAGAAGGGGGTTTAGGAATGCAAGTGGATTTGGTGGGTGAGAGAAAATAAGATTTTAATTAAAATAAAATTCATTTATTTCAATTTGTGTGTGCAAGTTGCATTTGTAGGAAAATGCAAGTGGGGGGGGGTTTTAACGATTTAAATAAATATTAATTTATTTAAAAGAGGAAAAGGGGGATTTAATTAAATAAATAGATTTTATTCATTTAATTGATTGTGAATTTGGTATAATGAATTAATTAAAATAAATTGAATAATTTATTTAATTAATAGGAGAATGTTTGAAGATGAATTAATTGAATATTAATTTAATTAACTGATAGCTAGTGGATTTTTAATCAAATAAATAACAAATATTCATTTAATTAAACTGGACAGATTTATGTGACTACATTTGCCCCTCTTTGAGATGGTGCGGTTTATCATGTCATTTCAAAGAAAGAAAAATAGGTGTGAAGAAATGCCCCATAAAATGTTGATTTAATGTTTGGTATGCCCCCTCGAGAGATGGGCCAAAAAATTTCAAAAAATTGGGCGATCTCTCAAAAAAGAATGAAAATTAGCAGGGGAGGTAGAATAGAAGAAATTAGCAATGCTGGTGAAAAATAGAAGAAATCGGAGATAAAATGAAGAAATGGGAGGCTCAGGAAGTTCATGGGGACCATAACGGAGAGCGGGGGAAAATTTGGGTAACAGCGAAGGGTTTATATGGGGAGAAAGGGGTGAAAATAGGGTCATTTGTATCCGCAACCATAGTGAAACTATAGCTCTGATAGTGACATTTTGGAGGAGCAAGTAGCAGTCAGGATGTCGGTACCTGTTGTAGAGCACTGATTTGAGTGATTCCATCGATTCCAACGACCAGATGACTACGAACCAGCGGTAGGCAAATTTGAAATTTTGAATTTTATGCATTTTTGATATGTTTTTTGCTGAGTCTAAGTTGAGTCAAGACAATAGCGTTGAAACTGTGTTTTGACACTTTTGTCTAATTAATTAGCGCTTTTGTGCCGCAATGGCACTATTGTGCTATTGTTTGAGCTCTTTTGAAAATAGTAGCGCTATTGTAGATAAGTTTGAGCACTATTGTTTGTTGAGCGCTATTGAGGGGTCAATTGAATGCTTGTGATGTTAAGTAGCACTGTTGCATAGGTTTTGTAGCACTTTTGTAGTTTGAGCACTTTTGGATGATTGATTAAGTGCTTTGGTTAGGGGATTAACACTATTGTTTAGAAGGTAGCGCTTTTGTTTGCAAGATAGTGCTTTTGTTTGAGGATAATAGATGCCCCAGTTTGTGTGAACAAAAATCTCTCGATGCCAATGATGGATGGATGGTGATGTGAGGTGGGAGTTGTTTTGAACCATAACAGTCCTGATGAGATTTAGGTCATTAGGATAAATGCCTGTTTGAAGTCTAGGTGTGCCATGATTGCTTACCTATTGAGACCCAAAGATACTTGATCAAAGTATTTGTTGATAGTCTAGGTTTAAACTTAAGAAAGTTTGAAACAAAACAACTGATGATGATGGTTGATGTCCATGTGTAGAAGGATCTACGCGTCTTACAGCTGCCCGAGAGACATCTCACTACACAGGGGCTACGTGATCGACTGACAAAGGCCAAGGTTGATTGCATTGCAGTGACTGGGCTATATGATGTGATGCACATGCCCATGATTTGGATGAATCACGATTTGATTACAGCATTGGCAGAGCGTTGACATAGTGAGACATGCATGTTTCACTTGGCATAGGGGGAGATGACTGTGACACTGGAGGATGTATGGCGCATCCTACATATTCCCATTCGGGGCAAGCTGGTGACATATGATAGATCATGGGGGACTTTAACGGTGCAGAGATTCTTCGATGAGGACATGTATATTGATGATGGTTCAATAGCCTGGGAGGATATTGCTGCATTATATGAGCCATTACCAATAGTTTTGTCAAGTATTGTGGGAGGGCTACTGTGTCTAGATAGACGATCACATGGTCTGGCCATTGGTTGGGGGCAGGTGATTGATCAGATGATGACCGAGGGGACTTGATTTGCTTGGGGGCCGTGCATGTTAGCGCACCTATATCAAGAGCTGCATGAGGTAGTCTATTGCGGGAGGGGCTCATTAGCAGTGGGAGTGACGCTACTACATATTTGGGCATGGGAGCACTTACCAGTGACTTGACCAACGATTCTGAGATTTTAGATAGTCAACCAGCCCTATGTATTTATGTATAGTGGTATGATGAGTCAGCCCCAACTGGGGAAGTTAGAGTGGTGGCGGTGGGCACTAGATGACCTGGATACAGTGATCTGGAGACCCTACATTGAGTGTGAGCCCTGGGAGGATGATGTGGAGGCATTTCCATATATATTCATGACTTAATTCCTCATTGGGAGGACATGCTATCATGTAGAGAGATAGGTGCCGGGCAGAGTGATGAGACAGTTTGGACGGCAGCAGGGATTGCCTAGGGGATCGGGGGAGTATGCTAGAGTGGTCCGAGAGAGGTATGCATGGGGGCCAGTACTTCCTTATGATCAGGCATTGGTAGAGTTTCAGATGTTGTAGGTGAGAACATGGGATATATGGCTGAGGGTGGTAGATGCAAGGGTGTAGGAGGAGTACACGCAGTATATGGCGGCTCATCCGATTCCTCGGATATCAGATCCGACAGAGCCGATTCTCAATTTTGAGGATGATAGGGGATAGAGACAGAGGAGGAGAGGAGGTCAAGGACCAATAGTTTTTGGATGAGGGGGAGGGGATGGTGGTGATGGAGGAGGAGGGGGGGATGATGGAGGTGGTGGAGGAGGCAGAGGAGGTGGCTTAGGTGGTCGGGTCCAACAAAGAGGGAGAGGTGGATTGCCATTGTGGATATCATAGGGACCGTTAATGCAGGGAGGAGTTAGACTAGGTGGGAGAGGTATGGAGAGGGAGGTACCGATGGATAGAGGGGAGGGAGTCACTAGAGAGGGAGATACAGGTGAGGCACCTATGGATATAGGGGAGGGAGCCACTGAAGATCTTTGGGATCATATGATATAACATTTGTAGTCTCGCCTTACAACAGCCGAGACACGGGTGGAGGATATGGAGGCAGAGGTTGCAGTTAGAGATGTGCATCTATTTGCTTGAGAGTCAGAGCTGACTATAGTGCTGTGGGAGGGGGATGATGCGGTGGAGAGATTAGCAGAGCAGTAGGAGAGAGTTCGGGTTGGAGTAGGAGCACAGGGTCCTACTGGGGAGGTGATGAGGGAGATCCAACGAGCACAGGCAGAGATAGAGTATTGGTGGGGGTTATATGAGCTGGTGGTGCTAGCTAGTTAGCAAGCACTGAGCTATTCACAGATGCGGTAGGCTAGATCAAAGCGATCTCAGAGGATGCAGAGCACTGAGGGTGTGATGGGTCCTCTATGGAGAGATAGATCAGGGGATGAAGGAGCTAGTGGGGGTTTGATGGGTCCTCCACGGAGAGATAGATCAAGTGGTGCAGGGACTAGCGGGGGAGCAGGTGGTGATAGTGGTGTAACATCTAGTCAGAGTGGCATTTGAGAGAGCATTTTGTATATTGTTATTTTGGGACTACACTTTGGATGGCTCTTGGTAGCCGATGTTTTTGGACTTCATTGTACTTTGATACATGAGATGATATATATATATGAGGAGATCCCATTTTTGGTTATGATATGCATGTTTGATATGTATGGATGTTATGCAGGATGATGAGTTTATGAGTTTATACTTAGATGGATACGTGTATATGTATGCATTTATGAGATGATTCCTATATGCTGTTTACATGCATGCTTTTAGGATGATTTATGATGTTGATACTAACATGTGAATGCAGGTTTATATATGCATGATTTGTTTGATGTATTTCTTTTATGTATGTAATACCATGATGATGATGTATGCATAATGATATAATGAGATAGATGGGATAGATAGTATCTTGTACTTTATATTAATACAAGGATGAGATAATGATATGCAATGATGTGAATGCAATGCTTTGAATGAATGATTTATTTATGGATATGCATCTAGATGGTTAAAAATGGACGTAACATGGATAAACAAATGTAAAGTACAAATGTTTAAATGATGATTTCTAAATGAATGTATATTTTTATAATGTACGAACCAATGTTTGAGACAAATGGTTTTATGATTCTTAAATGCCCAAATATGATGAAGTAAAATGATAATGTGATGATAATGCAACTTATGGTAAATGAATAACTACACCTTAATGCAAATTAAAAAAAGGATAATGAATGCAATCCAAATGAATTCTAAGTGAAATAAAACGAGTATAACAATACACTAAAATGGATGAATGAATGCACTTTAATTAATGGATAGATAAATGAATATATAGTAATGGCTAATTATGGTAGTAAATGCAAATAAGGACAATTTAAAATGAATTTAAATGTCATGAGTGTAATAATGAAATGATATAATGATATTAATGCAAGTAAATGAGAATGAACTATATGTGCTAAGTGCAACTAAATGATATTAAATGCACGCTAACGAATGGCTAAAGATTAATGCGAATGCAACTAAATGTTATGAAATGGTGATGTGATTATGATAAATGAATGCAAGGTTGTCTAAACTTTGCATGATGCACTGATGATGTATTAGAGGACTTTGTCATGATTGTATCCAAGATCCACTCATTTTTTCATAACTGTTCAGTTTCAACTTTTGTTCACCCTTGCATACAAAGTAATGAATGAGTAAATGGATGGGTGATATGCAACAAAATGCAATATAAACAGATGAGATGGAATGATGATCCATAGTGCTCTATTTTCATCATTGAGCTTTAAAATGTTGAAAGAGAATACAAGCACCTTGACATAATGATTCAAGATGACCTGAGTATTCCTTACATGGATTTTGATATAGCAAGTTAATACAAACAACTTGATATAATGGGTCAAGTTGACCTGAGTATTGCTTGCAGAACAGACAAGGATCATCTCCATTCATGCATGACTTGGATCATCCTCCTTGATCTTAGGCTAATCATATCCTGAGACAAGTGCATACCATAATAAGAGATAAAACCTTTATCCAGTTTGGATGAGGTAGGAGGAACCAAAGAAAGAGCATTGTACCTATTTATGGTGAAAATGGATAACAATAATAATGATATTGAAAGGCTAAATGAATTCAACCACAAAACCCTAGCCTAACAACAACAAAGATCCACCATAACATATGAAGATTACCTAAGACAATGCAAATCAAATGAAATCACAAAGATTATACCATCACATGTCCAATAGGGTTTGGATCTCCATTCTTCCTATCTCCATTGATCTTGCTTGATATATTTGCTCTCAAATTTTATGTGTGCACAAGAGCTCAACAAAGAACGGAAATGTGGTTGCAAGTAGGATCGCCTATGTTCAAAAGCATAGTGTAGTCAAGTAGTCAATGGGGGGTTGAATGCATAGTGAGTTAGGGTTTGATAATGAAGGAAGCATCTCCTTATATAGAAGACACTATATGAAATGGAGGGATAAGATTAAGAGGTGTAAAAGGAGGTTGGCTATGATTAGAGGGTAGGTAAAAGAAATAATAAAATAGGTAGTGTATGAATTAAGAGATGAATGACACGTGTCATGGGTAGAAAAGGTTAATGAATTAATTAAATAAATAAAGATTTATTTAATTAATAGAAGAAGTGGGATCAATTAAATAAATAAGATATTTATTTAATTTAGGAAAAGGATAATTTAAATAGATAAATGTATTTATTTAAATGAGAAATAAGGCTAGAAGAAGATAAATGAATTAATTAAATAAATAAAGATTTATTTAATTAATAGAAAAATTAAGCTTAGATAATTAAATAAATAAAATATTTATTTAATTAGACTGAACAATTTTGGGTGTCTACATTTTGCCCCTCTTTGAGACAATGCAACTTGTCGCGTTGTTTCAAAAAAGATAAGATGAACTGATACAGAGTTGCCCCAAGATGGGAATGATATGACCCTCAAGAGATTGGATGAAAATGTGTGAAAAGACCACAGACAATCTCTCGATAAGAAAGAAAGGCTAGAATGGACTGACCAAATAAAGTGACAAAGTCACGGGATAACAAAGACTAACACAGGAGACTAGGGCTAGGGTAGTCTATAAGATAGACCACAAGGGGAAAACATCCTCATTGTCATCCACACATCCAAGAGATCAGAGTGCAGAGCGAGATAGAGCACCAACAGTCAGCAGCGATGGCAATGGCTCACAGATTCAATCACGTTCGTCGATTTCAGAGGCCAACAGAGGCAGGAGAGCTAGTAAGTACCACAAAACCTCCTTGTACTTTGATGCATTTATTGTTGTCATTAATGCATGCTAGGTAGAGTAATAAATGCGCTTAGAATAGGGTCCAAAAAAATGTCAAAAATGTGTAGGCACGTCTGCGTTGGTGCCAGGCGTGTTTATGCGGTCTAAAAGAGCGTTTATGTCATGAAAGCACGTTTGTGTCCAAAAATGTGAATTTGTGTCTTCTAGGTCAAATCGACAGTTCTGTGATGAACATACATTGTTGATTGGATAAGCTGCTGAGAGGATACACTCAAGCGGGTCCTCTAGGGAGGACTAGGATGGCAGATAGGGCTAGGATTGACAATTCTATGATAGAACATATGTTGCCAATTAGGAAATTGTATGCGGGAAAAGCGGGTCGATAGAACTCGAAATGCAAAAAATGGAGCTCTAGGGAGCCTTGCCCACACACTCACAGGACTTCTTGGTGCAAGCTATAGAGTAATGAAGTATCACTCAGGTTTCCAAGGTTGGTCCCATGGTTCTCTATCTTACACGGTCCCTCAAACCAATGTTTTTGATCTCAGATCACTGAGCAAAATGGTTTAGGGATGACAAATGCAACAAGGGGTGCTTTTGATAGATTTTAGAATGAAATGCATCTTAAGCTATGCATGATCTTAAAATGCAATAAACTAGATTATAAGATGACAAGGTTAGTATAAATACTATCCTAACATGATATATTAGTCTATGATTGAGCTAAATGATAAAAAAAGTATTCTAAACATGCATATTTAGACTAATTCCTATTTAAAAGAGAGGCTAAATGATGAGCATAAATGGTATATGAAAGTTTGAATGTATTTGAGCATAAGTATGATACTACAAACTTGGATGATCAAAATGGAGGAATGAGAGCTCTATTTATAGCAAAAATAGGGCAATGGATGGTTAGGATTGAAAGAGTTAATCAAGGGTTGAGTTTGAAAGTTGGGAATCCATGTTTGCAATTTGCACCAATGAAATGGTGACAAATGTCAACATAAGACTAGTTGAGAAAAGGGGTTGGAGACATTAAATGCCTGAGAAGACCTCATGGTTATCTAGAGGGTAAGGGTCAAGCTTAAGTTAAGATTACCCATTGGATTAAGTTTTAATCCAAGGATAAACTCTTGTGCAAATGATTAAGGGATAAACATGGTCAAAGCAATGAATGCTTGATGAGACCCTTGGGTTACATGGAGGTTGAGTTTAGAGAAAGTCTCTAATCATGCTAGAGGGTCGAGTTAACCATTAATGGTTTGGGAGACTTTGAAAAATTAAGTGGTTGAAGACTTGAAGCCTTTAATGGTTATCAAAGACTTTAAGGGTTTGAGAAGTGACTTCCCTTTGGTTAGGGATGTGACAAAGTTTAGAAGATGGGTTAGGTTAATTTAGAAGTGATTAGAAGGGTCTAGAAGAAATTAGGAATAGGTTTTAGAATGCAAGTGGGAGATGTAGGAGAATGCAAGTGGATGGAGGGATAATAGGATTTAATTGAAATAAAGTTAATTTAATTCAATTTGGTTGCAATCAAATAAATTAGATTTATTCAATTTAGGATAAACTTTTTAATTAAATTTGAATTTAATTAAAAGTGGATAGAAGGGATTTAATTGAATAAAATGATTTATTCATTAAATGGTAAAAAGAAGTCTAGTGAATTTAATTTAAATAAATTGAGTAATTTACTTAATTTAAACAGAAGAATATGGGTAATTTAATTAAATTGGATTTAATTAAATAGAGAAATGAACATAAAATATTCATTTAGGAATATGGTCATTTTTATACGTCTACAGAAACTACTCAAGAGGATTCACTCAAGCATAGGCCCTAGGATAAGATAGATCAAGGCACTTTGTGATGAACAGTGAGTACCAAGATATAGTACTTTGTGATGAACAAGGAGTACTAAAAAGAGCAGCACTTTGTGATGAACAGGGAGTGCAAATATGAGCAGCACTTTGTTATGAACAGGGAGTGCAAAAGCCCGTAGTACTTTGTGATGAATAGGGAGTACCACTAGGATAAAAGCTACACTTTGTGATGAATAGTGAGTGTCACTAGGACTGAGATGATTGATTTGTGTGACTGTAGGAGTATTTGCCTATGCTAGAGTCATAGGAGAGATTCCCATCGACTCAGAGGTTGCGACCTAAGTTGATAGCCGAGGACTGAGCTGCGATTGAGGCTATGGGATTAAGACATATTCTGTATGTGCTTGAGTTTCGAGTGAACATGGGGTTGCTAACTGCACTAGCGGAGAGGTGGCACTCTGAGACTTGCACTTTTCATTTGCCGATGGGGGAGATGACAGTCACCTTAGAGGATGTTTATAGAATTCTGCGGATACCGATTGATGGGGAGCTAATTCCATATGATCAAGACGAAGACAAGGATGCCCTTAGATGAGTGTTCTAGGATCTGGGACTGGAGATGAGGGTGGGACATGTGGCATGGGATACCATGACATAGATAGGATTAGCACTACCAACATTGTTGGTAAGAGTTATCTGTGGGTTCCTCTGTCTGGATAGGGCGACACGAGGGGTGGCTGCAGAGGACACAGGGGCCAAGAGAGATGATCTTGGGGTGGGTCCTCCTAGGGCTCAGAATCCATCGAGGCCAGCCGGCTCTGAGGGAGGGAATTCATCATAGCCGTAGAGGGCTCCCTATGTATCAGTATTGTACCATTTTTGTATGATGATGTAGACACCTGCGAGTGATTGTAGCCATATGATTTTGACATCATTGTATCATGACACTTATGATTATATATATGAGATGATTCATCTTTGCGACAGCTATATGCATGTGTACCTATGTGATGAGATATTTCATGATGTATGTTTCTATGTGATGATTATGATATGGATGCAAATATGTACATGATGAAATGAAATATTTTTTTTTATTCTTTTATGTTTTATATGTGTATGCATGATGTAAATGTGAATGTAGATGAATATGACGATGCAAATGTAAATTGTACTAATAGGTGTTGTGTGCAGGATGTGATGTAGTTGTGATATCTATATGTATGTATGAAATGCTTATATGTGATAATGCAGGTGCAACTACATGAAATGTAAATGTTTTTGGTGTGTCATTATACTCAGTCATGTGATAGCAGGCTACGCGGACTCGAGAAGGACGATGGAAGTCAATCAAGATAGGGGGATGGAAGACATAAGATATGAAAGTGAAAGAGCTTCTTGTGTGTTATCATCATTGAGATTTATTATGGCAAGTAGGTTATGACAATCGAGGCATATGTTCAACCCAGAAAGTCATTGTACCTGTTTGCATGGAGATAAGACAGTCACAAACAAGGAATGCCCCAGTTCACACTAGACTCACAGTGTCCTCATAGCCTTGGACAAGTCATAGCATTACTAAAAGACAATCCACAGACAGCAAAAGAAAAATAGGTGATGATACCCCATCCTCACCTTTCTAGTCAAAGACATCTTGGAGATAGAATCTCTAGTCAGAGACATCCTGGAAAAGCTAAAAGACATGTCACCAAAAGATAAAATCAAAAGAAAACCAAGACTTGACACCAACATCCACTTTAGTCCTCAAGTTTAGTGTCTCTTGTCACTTGTATAAGTCTTATTTGATTGTGGTCACAATTTTTACTTTCACAAAAAGGATAGATAGCATTGAACCATATGTTGTTTGAGTCTATTGAAAGATTTGATTTGTTGAAGCCTATTGTTGTTGTTGTGTCTCATCTGAAACTGACTGAATCCATGAAACAGATACTTTATTGCGGAGAAGATGAAACTTTATTGTGGATCTGTGATGCAAATGTTGCTTTATTGTGGATTGTGCGCGGATAGACTGAAGGAAGCTGGAAGAAACTGTACTCCTTGAAACATGTGATGCTCTCAGTTCTACACCCATCACTAGACGTAGGATTTGCCTTAGCCATAGATAGGATCTGATTTATTATGGATGGAAAGGGAGGTGAAAATGGAGGTTTATTATGAATGGCTAATCAATCTTGGGTAGATCAATAACAAGCCATGATGGGAATGGGTAAGTTTATTATGAACGAATAGGTTGTGAGGTTGTGCAAAGTGAAAGGATGAAAGTGAATCCTGAAGGAGGGAGGAGCAATGTCTCTACACATGGCGCTGGTGACCCAGTTTTCACCATGGTACTTGCCCAGGGTGCCACTGAAGTGGTTCTCACCATTGGACGAAATTATTTCTCTTTACTTTTTTTTTAATTTTTCAATGTTTTTTGTGTCACAAGGCGCCTGTTTGCCAGGTTTTCACCAAGTAACGATTTTTTTTGTTTTATAATTTTTTTTGTATTTTTTTTTTGTTGTTGTCAGAAGGCGCCTCTTTGCCAGGTTTTCACCAAGTAACGATTTTTTGTTTTATGATTTTTTTTGTATTTTTGAACTTTAAATTTTGTTTTTTTTGTATTTTTGATATTAGGATACTCTGAAGAGCTATGTGTAAAACATGCGAAGGTGCATGCTGTTGATAGGATCCTCCAAAGGTTCACCCTCTATAGTTGAAAGCTGATATGCACTAGATCCATATGCTGCTGTAATGATGTAAGAACCAAGCCAATTTGGTTCTAATTTGTGCTTCTTCTCTCTGTCTTGTTGATTTTTAGGATTCTCCTTGAGAACTAACTCACCCACCTTGAATGTATGAGGCTTAACCTTATGATTGTAGTTGCGTCATTCCTTGACTGAATGATGTGTAGCTTGAGTGACTGTCTTCATTGATAAAGGAACTGAGATAGAATTACTAGTGTGTGGACTACAAAGGCCCATATGCGTGTCACCTAAAGAAGTTTGGGCATCTCTAACAACAAAGTCCTTCGAGGAAGCTCCATTAAAGGTCCATGATGTATTGCCAGAAGGGAAAGGATGTGCGGAACAAGTAGATGAGTGATGAAGGCATATGATTGTGAAAAGAAGTGAAAGTAGGATAGCATGATGGAGACTAAGGATCAACAAGTATGCTTTATGACTTAAAATTGTAGAACTTTTTCCCCCAGTTATTTTGATATTAGGGGAGATCAACTCTTTCTCTTTTTGATTGATAGGATTTTTATCCTTGACTTTGATTTTTGCAGAGTCTAATAGCTTTTGATTTTGATTTGGACTGGAGGATTTTTCTTTATTTTTGACTTTTAAATTTTTTTGTTCATAGCTTGATTTTTGATCTCCAATGAGTAAGGGCTTTTGTAATTCTTGTTGATCCAAGTTTGGGAGAGGAGCAGAAATGGAATGAGTGGATGAAGTGGAAAAGCTATGTGAGTTATCAAGAGGGATGGCGATACACTCAATAGATTCTTTGTTGGAACCACTCTTAGGACTATTGATATCAAGAGATGCTTGCACCACTAGAGGAGATTTGCTTTCAGACTTAGTAGCCACAACACTAGGTGGTTCACACCCAATTCCTTGGCATTGCAAATTGTTTGTAGATTGTTCCTATCGACTAAATGTCTTAGGAGATAGTGGGAGTTGATCAACATGAAAGATATACTCACTATTTCCCATGTCTCTAAACTTGAACTTTTCTTTGAGCTCTGCTTGCTTTGATGAAGAAGGTTTCAAGGATTCTGGATCCACATATGTTGAAGATGGAACAACTTCTCGATTGACTGGTATTGTTATTTCTGATCTAGGTCGCATATTATTGCAATATATGAATGGATTTGGATCACCTTTTATGGTCACTTCAACTCCATTGTGTGGAAAATTGATACATCGATGATATGTAGATGATATTGCGCTCATCTCATGAATCCATGGGCGTCCCAGCAATATGTTGTATGTGAGATCGAGGTCTAGGACTTGACAAACCACATCTTTTGTAACTGGCCCAACTCTGAGAGGCAAGGTAACTGTGCCTTTGGATGAACGTTCTTCATCATCATATGCTTTGATGGTAATTTTGTTTGTAGAATTCATAGCTTCATCTAAATATCCCAATTGTTTAATAGTGCTCAATGTACATATGTTTAGACCAGCTCCTCCATCTATCAGGACTCATTTTATTTGATGTTTGTGTATGGAGGCTTCAATGTGTAATGGTGCATTATGTGGTTGACTTACAGAGGTGTCATCGGCTTCTGTGAATGTAAGAGAGTGTGGAATGGAAAGGTATCTCACCATGGCTTGAAACTGGTCCACATTCAGATCAGTAGGAACAATAGTTTCTCTCAATATTTTGTCAAGAATGGATTTATGTGCGGGGGATATGTGCAAGAGTTCAAGTATGGAAATGAGTGCGAGTGTCTTAACTAACTGTTCTACAAGGTCATACTTAGGTTTGGTTGATGAGGAAGTAGTGTTTTTGGCTAGAGAACCTTGCAAAGTGAATTTACCTCGACGGGTTGTAACATGAAATTCAGAGGTAGGTTCGGAAGAAGATCCAATTCCTTTCAGAACGATCTTGGGTCTCTGGGTAGAATTCTCAGGGGTTTTGTCCTTGATGATAATGGTAGAGACGTAATTATCCATCGAGATATGATTGATGGTTGAATCATAGTTATAAGATGCTCTGGTATAGTTGGTTTGGTCATCTGTGACTTTAGCTTTTCCTTTGTCATGTTTTGGGAATGGTTCCTTAAACATCTCATGTTCTTGATTGGATGAGTGCCCTTCAATCTCAATGTCTCCTCTATCAATGAGATCTTGTATGATGTTCTTCAGTCGATGGCAATTTCCTATCTTATGACCCTTGCTCTTATGAAATTCACAATATTTATCATCATTCCACCAATTTGGTTTAACCGTTGGTTCATATGGAGGAAAATCTGGAATAGTGATTACCTTGTTTGCCACTAGCTTTTTGAAAACTGACTCAAGTGGTTCTCCCAATGGAGTTTACTTCCTTCATGATTTAGAAGTTGTTTGAGTATTCATCTGATTTGATCTAGAAAAAATGAATTTGGGTCACACTGTATTGGCATCAACAACACCATCATTGACTGTGTTCTTGTTTTTATTCCAAAATCTTGGCTTGTCTTTTCCTTTAAAGTCATCTTTGTTTTCCTTGAATATCGTAATGACTCCTTGTTCAATTAGGACCTTCTCTATCGCTAATCCTTTTTCAATGACATCCTTGAAGGTGGACAAACAAGTTTTCCTTAGATCATAGCCAATGTCTTTGTTAACATTTTGGGTGAACATCTCTACCATTTGTTTTTGTGGAATTTCACAAGAGCATCTGCTAGCTAGATTCCTCCATCTTTGTAAAAATGATGAAAAAGACTCTCCATCGTTTTGCTTGGTGTTGCACAAAGTAGTGACTGATATGTCTGTCTCTATGTTGTAGGAGAAATGTTGAATAAATGCCTTTGCTAAGTCACCCCATGACTTAATAGCAAGTGGAAGTTGGGAGAACCATTCCATAGCTTGATCACCTAGGCTTTGTGGGAATAATCTCATCAAATATGTCTCTTCTGAAGCTACCTCAATGCAAGCTATGAAAAACTGTCTTATGTGCGCCTTAGGATCCCCTTTTCCTCTGTACTTGTCAAACTTAGGCGTCACAAAGTGTGTAGGAAATGGAGGCATTGGAATGCTCTTGTCAAATGGATAAGGACATATGTCTCTCATTGTGTATGTTGGCTTCGGTGTATTTATGTCCTCCATTTTCTTTTGTAAGTCCCTAATTTGTTGCTCCAAATTGTTCTTAGGTGGAGATCAACTTCTTGGACCATACCCTATGCTTGAGGCACTAATTGGAGGAGGAGCATGTTGCATATATGGATGATATTGATCATACACATGTTCATATGGAGGAGGTCTATAGTGATGCTGCATATATGGACCACTTGGTATAGATTCATGTTGAGGAAGGAAATATCTATTTTGTCCATGTATACCATACTCTACAGGCATGTCATGTTCTAATGTGTTGCCCCCAAGTTTGATGCAGGATTTCTTTGTGTCCAAATTTTGAGCATGCCTTTGAATATCCAATTGCTTTGGTCGTTGATCCGTAACATTGATACGTGATTGAGCATATTTCTCTGCATAAGACTTCCATAATGGTCTACGAAGGTGAGTATCATATGCTTGACCATGTGTATGTGGGACCTCTGGTTTGTGAAACAAAGATGATGGTGATTTAGGCACAAGATGTGGTCGTTTATTGCCTCCACTATTAGGCCTCCTTTGATCCATGTTGGAGTGAGGTTGTTGCAAAGATCGATTTTCCATTATTTGAGACATGTCAAAATCATGAGGTATCTTGGCTCCACTTTGTGCCATCATTTGTAAGAAGTATTGTCTATCCTTCCTCATTATTTCCTCAATTGATCGATTGAAACGGGGATCCATAATGGATTCTTCCACATCCGCTGAATGTACTGAAAAGTTGTCCATATCATCATTGTGTGTATCATTGTTGTTTGTAGTGTCCATGTTCTCAACATTTGGAATGTTTCTATAGGCATCCATGTCAGGTAATGTAGTATGATCAGAATTGAAAAAGATATCATTGTCATACTCATAAGAACTCATGTTTGCGGACTCTTGAGCCTCTTTAGTTTCTCTCCTAGATTTTTGAAGATGGGTTTCAACCATGAACTAGGTATTGACCGAGATGTGTGAGACTAGCTGAAAATGAAAAGAGTATGGAAGACCAAGAGTTGGATGGAATGTAAATGAATCTGAGGTGTACTTGCAATGTCCAAAGTGTAAGACCAAGTATGCATGTAGTAGAGCAGGTGTGACTTCCAAAGAGAGGATAGTTTCTCTTGATGAGGTAAGTTGACCTTGACTCTAAGTAAGACCAAATGAGACCCAAAGGTGATAGACCTTGATGAGGGACCACTTAGCAAAGTGTTGTATGTAGTGTGTTGACAAAGTATGATGAGGACAAGCAAGTGACCTTTTGACTCAAGTTTAGACAAATGTGAATGTAATGTAAGGTGTAAAGCAATGATGAACTTTGTGAGACCCAAAGACAGGTTGAATGCTAGATGAAAATCTAGAGAAATAACTTAGGAAGCTCAAGAATTCAGAAACCGATTGCTCTTGTTTGTTGGACTGTAAATTTTTCCAATTTGTGAAGTTGTTTGTTGTGACCAAATCTGAAAGTTTTGACTATTTTTTTGTGACAAGAGGACACAATGTTGATGATGAATCAATGTTTGCAAGTGTTTAGACTCAAAAAGACTCCAAAAAAAGTGTGTTGTTTGATGTAAGAATGTTTTGCATACAGTTGAAGACACAAAAGACACAATGTTTTGCTATTTGGTCTTGAATGTTTTGAATGTTTAAAATAAGTCAAGCACAATTCTTATGGCTGGCCAAGACAATAGTTGTTGATCCCACATGGAGTTTCCCCCGAGGCTACGCTATTCAGAGTGGATATTTAGATGCTTGACCTCACTGGCTCCACCCTCAGCACTCACTTCTTGGGTCAGTCAAGCATCAATCCCCACGAAAACTCCCCATGGCAAACTTTGTATCTCTACTAAGAACCGTATGTGTGTGGGCTACTACCAGAGGTCCGACCTCCTACCTCAACAACTAGAAGGATTTTGGCTTCTAAAACAAAAAGGTGCTAGTAAGGGCATCCGCTTGTGTGGCCATACATGCAGCACTTTCAGATCTATAAATACAGAAGGCTCCCATTCGATAGGGGTTACGCCCTACAACTGATCAAATAAATTTGATCAAACAGGTTTATGGGGAGACATAGTGTCAATATGAACTAATTAGCACACGTTATCTATAGTTTTCACCATGAATACAATTGTTTATAGTGGTTTGGAAGAGGTGGGTTTCCTCGCTACCACTTGGGTCATTCTCTTCTCACTTGTAGTCCTAATGACCACACGGGAAGATAGACCCTCTAAAGATTAAACAAAAAGAGTCTATTGCTCAAGACACAAAAGACAATGATTCAATTTTAGTGCACCAATTGAAGTGTTTGCTAGTCTATGGAAACAAGGCACACAATAAAAATCCAAAAACCCTTGCCAAGGACCTGCAACAAAGATTTATTAGTAGTTTGGATTGTTTGAAATAATCACCCCTTCCTTCAAGCACACAAGTTAGGTAAATTTTAGATGCAAAAGACTTTATGAAATAGGGGCCTTCAACAATGCATTTTGTTGACCAATTCAAAGATCTGATTCATCATAAAAAAATACCGCTTGTAAAATTTCAAGAGATTTCCAGAAATGTAAGAAAATCCAAAAAATTTGCTAATTTGCTCCAAAAATTGATTTTTTATGAAAAATCATAAAAAATTCATATAAAATGCAAAATCGATCCAAAAAATCTGAAATTTTTATTGGAGAGTCATGATGGTCTTCCAAACTTGCTTAAAAAAATTTATGCAACCAATCCAAGCAGTTTGTGAGATATGAGTAAATTAATGCAAAACCCTAATTTTCAAAGATCTAATTTTTGAGGAATGATTTTGCATCAAATATAAAATCAAAAAGAATAGATCCTGTGTATAATTCTGAGAGAGTTCTAAAAATGTAAGAAAATTTGAAAAATTCACTAATTTTCTCTCAAAATTAATTTTTTATGAAAACTCATAAACAATTCATATAAATTGAGCAATTGATCCAAAAAATCTGAAATTTTTATTGAATCCTTCTGTTACTTTTCCTGACCTTCATAAAAAATTTGATGCCGAAATTCAAATCCGTTTGTGATATCTTATCAAAATAAGAAAAAACCCTAATTTTTAAAGATCTGATTTTTAGGGAAATATTTTGCATCAAAATTAAAATCACAAAGAATAGATCCTATGTATAATTATGAGAGATTTCCAAAAATTTAAGAAAATCCTAAAAATTTCTCATTTGCTCTCAAAATTAATTTTTTATGAAAAATCATAAAAAATTCATAGAAAATGAAAATGTGCTCCAAAAATTCTAAATTTTGTATTGAGAGGTCCTGATACTTTCTTCAACCTATCAAAAAAATTTGGTTCAAAATTTCCTATCCATTTGTGAGATATGATCGAATCTCTCTAAGATCTTGATTTTGTGTCCAAAACCCTAGCTGCACAAGATTATTCTCCAAACTGTTTTACAAAACAACAATATAGGGTTAGAAAAATCTACAAAAAACACAGATCTAACAAAAATACATGTCCCACGGGGTGTGCCAAAATGTTTATGGTGAAAATGGATAACAATAATAACGATATTGAAAGGCTAAATGAATTCAACCACAAAACCCTAGCCTAACAACAACAAAGATCCACAATAACATATGAAGATTACTTAAGACAATGTAAATTAAATGAAATCATAAAGATTATACCATCACATGTCCAATAGGGTTTGGATCTCCATTCTTCCTATCTCCATTGATCTTGCTTGATATATTTGCACTCAGATTTTATGTGTGCAGAAGAGCTCAACAAAGAACAAAATGTGGTTGCAAGTAGGATTGCCTATGTTCAAAAGAGTAGTGTATTTAAGTAGTCAACGGGGGGTTGAATGCATAGTGAGCTAGGGTTTGATAATGAAGGAAGCATCTCCTTATATAGAAGACACTATATGAAATGGAGGGATAAGATTAAGAGGTATAAAAGGAGGTCGGCTATGATTAGAGGGTAGGTAAAAGAAATAATAAAATAGGTAGTGTATGAATTAAGAGATGAATGACATGTGTCATGGGTAGAAAAGGTTAATGAATTAATTAAATAAATAAAGATTTATTTAATTGATAGAAGAAGTGGGATCAATTAAATAAATAGGATATTTATTTAATTTAGGAAAAGGATAATTTAAATAAATAAATGTATTTATTTAAATGAGAAATAAGGCTAGAAGAAGATAAATGAATGAATTAAATAAATAAAGATTTATTTAATTAATAGAAGAATTAAGCTTAGATAATTAAATAAATAAAATATTTATTCAATTAGACTAGACAATTTTGGGTGTCTACAGTACCTGTAAACAAACAACATATATAAAGAATAAAGAATAAAGAATAAAGAATATGGATCCTCGATAATGGTTCATGCTCAGATAGTCGAGGTATACACTATAGTCAGCAAGCCGTAATGATCTATGTCTACATTTCGCATAAGATCACGTAACTCAGTGAACTTCCCACGTAGACACCATTAGTACATGCACCAAAATTTCATCGGAATAAATTATAGAAGATACACAAACAATACTGTAAGAACCTAATATGAATAACCCACAAATCAACCAAGTATTTGATAGCTTTAAACAAAATTTTCTTGTCAAAGAAAAATGTCATCTTGTCTTTGTTTTGGTAAGGAAGGATGCATCCTTGTTGAAGATAGTTTGAGTGTTGATGTTGATTGTTTGGTCGATTGATAAGTGGTCGTTTTGTGGAGTATATCACAATGTTTGCACGGTATCTGCCCAGATGAGTATGTACAGTGTGTTGCCATGGTTTTGTTTGATGTTCAATGTTTTCTGTTGTTTTTGGACTTTGTGAGACTATTTTCCAATGTTTTTGATATTTTGGTGATTGTTTTGAATGTTTTTGGATTATGTGAGACTGTTTTCCAATGTTTTTGATATTTTGGTGATTGTTTTGAATGTTTTTGGATTTTTTGCGAGATAGTTTTGAATGAAGAACTCGATGAATCACAAGTAACGCATAATCTACTTCCATTAATAGGTTAAGGGCATTGCCCCCAATGTAGGTATGACTATGAAAAAGTGGGATGCAAGATGCATGAAGTACTATCTCTTTATTGCAGATCAATAACAAGCCGTGGTTTGGACGGATGGATGTGTGTATGTAATGAATGTTTTTGCAACAAGCCTGAAAGACAATGAAGCCATAGCCTTTACGAGTGGTGCCTGTTTTCTAGGTTTTCACCATTGCACTTACCCAAGGTGCCACCAGAGTGGTTGTTCACCATTTGGATGTATGATTTTTCTTTATTATTTTGATGTTTTTGTGTATTTCTTCAAGACTTTTTTCTAAATGTTTTTGGTATTTTTTCTAGTATGTATGGGACCTTGATGCTCTGTGCAGCTTTAGGTATAAAATCTTTTGAGATGCATGCTGTTGATTAGATCTGCTAGTGGTTCTCCTTCTAAAGTAGCCAACTGATATGCCCTGGACCCAAATACAATAGGGATAACATATGGACCCAGCCAGTTTGATTCAAACTTTCCTTGATGTTCTCGGTTGGGTTGGTTATGAGGATTTTCTCAAAGAACAAGATCACCTACCTCGAATGCACGAGGTCTAACCTAATGATTATAGCTTCTGCTCATGCGCTGTTGATAGGCTTTGAGGTGATTGTATGCAGCTTGTCGTTTCTCATCAAGTAGCTCTAAGTCCTGAAGACATGATACCCTGTAGGCTTCATCATCTATTAGATTATGTAAGGAAACTAGTAGTGATGGTATCTCGACCTCAATAGGTAAGATAGCTTCTGCACCATAGACTAGTGAGTAAGGAGTTGCGTCTGTAGGGGTACGGATGCTAGTTCGATATGCCCATAGTGCAGGATTCAATTGAACATGCCAATCATGACCAGCATCATTGACTGTCTTCTTAAGGATTCTCAATATGTTCTTGTTTGATGCTTCAGCCTGACCATTGCCTTGTGGGTAATAGGGGGTGGAAAATCGGTGTTGAATGTGAAACTTTTCACAAAGTTCATGAACATCTTGATTTTTGAAAGGAAACCCATTATTTGTGATGATGGGCATGGGTACACCATACCGGTAGATGATGTAAATAAGGATGAATGAGGCGATCTACTTGCTGGTGACTTGGGTAAGTGGAACAACTTTGATCCACTTTGTGAAGTATTCGGTGGCGGTAATAATGAATTTGTGGCTGTTGGATGAAGATGGATGGATTTTACCCACAAGGTCAAGTCCCCATTGACAAAAGGGCCATGGTGTTGTGATTGGTTGCAATTCCTATGCTGGTGCATGTATCAGCTCTCCATGAACTTTACATTTCTTGCATTTTCTGACACAAAGTAGTAGGAGTCTTTTTCCCTCCATGGATGGCCAATAGTATCCAACTCGTATGATCTTCTTGGCTAGTGATGGGCCACTTGCATGAGTTCCACAAATCCCTTCATGTACTTCTTCCAAGGCCTTTGTTATCTCATCTTGTTCCAGACATCGAAGGAGAGTACCATCAAGACTATGTCGGTATAGGGTTTCAGCAATAATGGTATATCGAGCAGTTTGGCGAATGAAGGTTTTACGTTGGTTATTCAATTGGTTAGGAGGAAGTGTGTGATCATTAAGATAGGTGTAGAACTCACCGTACCATGGGGATTTGGAACCAACAAGGCAACATATCATCTCAGATTCAGGGATATCATAAGCAAGAATCCAAAGCTGTTCGACCAAGAACTCATAGCGTGTTGAATTTTTTGGAAGATCTAAGAGAGATGCAATAGTAGCCATAGCATCAGCAGCTCGATTCTGATCTCTAGGTATATGCTCAAAGGTGAGAGTAGTAAATGATTCCTTTAGACTATGCACCATCTGTTTGTATGGCATGAGTTTATCATCTTTAGTCTGATACTCATTGGTTGCTTGTCGAATGACCAATTGGGAGTCACCATATACTTGTAGTTCTTGTAACTTCCATTGTATAGCTAGCCCAAGTCTTGTGATCAAAGCCTCATATTCAACTATGTTATTTGTGCATGGAAATGTGAGCCTATAAGACTTCGGAATGCTGTCACCTTGAGGTGTGATAAACAAAATGCCTGCCCCCGAGCCGTGCCTAGTGTATGAACTATCAAAGTATAGCTTCCATGGTTGTACTTCTGTGATCATGAATATCTCTTCATCTAGAAAATTGGAAATGAGGGGATGATCGCCTATGAGGGGTGCATCGGCCAAATGATTTGCAATAACTTGTCCTTTGATAGCCTTACGGTCCATATACTCGATGTCAAATTCACTAAGAATCATGACCCATTTGGCCAAGCGGCTGTCAATGCTGCCATGCTGAGTAAGTACTTGAGTGGATCGATCTTGGCAATGAGCTATACTTTATGTGTCAATAGATAATGCCTCAATTTAGTGGCTGCCAAGATTACTGCTAGGAAAGCTTGCTCAATAGGGGTGTAATTGAGTTCATAGCCAACCAGTGTGCGAGAAATGTAGTAAACAACACTCTTTCCCTTCTGCATTATGTTGTGCCATTAGTACACCCAAAGCTGTATTAGTCATTGAAATATAGAGTAGTAGAGGCCTACTTGGATCTGGTGGGATCAACAATGGCGTATTCATGAGATAATCTTTAAGCATCTAAAATGCTTGCTAGCATCTAGCATCACACTGAAAGCGGATGTTCTTGTGTAGAAGGTGTGTGAATGGGTGACACTTATCTACCAGTTGTGTAATGAATCTGTGGATAGATTGGAGCCACCCTTGTAGTGTCCTTAGCTAACTGATATTCTTTGGAGGTGGCATGTCCATGATTGCCTTAACCTTTGCTTGAGACAATGTATCCTAGAAGTTTCCCTGAGGTTATTGCAAAGACACATTTCTTTGGGTTGAGTCGAACATTATATTGTTCTAACCTATCAAAGATTTTCTCTAATATGTCCAAATGACCTTCTCTTGTGAGTGATTTTTCTAGTAAAACATCAACATAATCTTCCATTATGGTATGCATCATATCATGAAAGATAGTAGTCATTGCTCATTGATAGGTCACTCCTGCATTTTTTAGACCAAAAGGCATGACATTCTAGCAGTATGTGCCCCATTGACATGTGAAGGTTGTCTTGTGTTGATCCTTTGGTGTGATTTTTATCTGATTGTACCCTGAAAAGCCATCCATGAGTGAAAGCATGGCATGTCCTGCTGTTAGGTCTACTATGATGTCGATGTTGGGTAGGGGGAAGTTGTCCTTAGGACATGCTTTATTCAGATCTCTAAAGTAAGTACAAATATGGATGCCCCCATTTGGTTTGACGATAGGCACAATGTTGGATATCCAGTCTACATAATCAATGGGTCTAATAAAGCCGACATCCAAGAGTTTCTTAAGTTTTTCTTTGACGAGTACTGCAATTTGGGGATGCATCTTGCAAAGCTTCTGCTTGACAGGTTTGGCTCCTTCTGCTACTATGAGGTGATGCATGACTAAATCTAGATCAAGACTAGGTATGTCTGCATATGACCATGCGAAGTTGATCTGGCATTTTTGGAAGAATTCGACAAACTTGGGCTGTTCCTCTGGAGTCAAAAGAGATGCCAGATGTATGTGGTGAGGAGTTTCAGGAGTCCCCACATTGTATTCTTTTGTTTCCTTGATCAAAATTGTTGATCTTTCTTGCTGTGTACTAGAGGGAAGGATGTCAAACCATTCATCCTCAGGTGCCTCAAAGAGGTTTTCATTGTTGGATACGCTCTTTCTTTTTACTTTTGTGGGATCAAATAGTGCCACAGTGTGGTTTTCACTGGAAGATCCATGTTTTATTGTTATATTTTTGTAGCTGAAAAGTTTGGCATCTGCCCCAAAGTATGTTGTGCTATTAAGTTCTATGGCGAATACAACTTTGTGATCCCCACTTGGTATGTTAACCCATAATTCCAAGAAGTCAATGATCGCCTCATCATTTTGGAAATGGTCAAGACATGGGGGATTAGGTTGGTTCCATTCGATTTCAAGATGGATAATGGGCATTACCTCATCGATTAGGTTAAGTTTGTTCAATGTGTTAGTGAGGGTTAATATGTTGTGGTGAAGGTCATTGATGGTACTCTCCCTGTCAAAATTAGGCATAGGATGTGATGTAGGGTCTGTGGAAGAAGTTTCTAGCTCAGGAACCCAAGAGGTCTTTATCTGTGCTTCTCCATAAACAGGGATGTCTTTGCAAGGTGGAGGGGGTGATGTGTCTTCCTCATCTGAAGTATTCAGATGTACTGAATCAAACTCCCACTCATGTGAGTTAGTTTCTGAGTCACTTTCCAGGATTTGGTTGCTATACCATACTGGGATACCTCTTAAGTTAAACACTGTAGGTGTGATCGACTTATGTATCATTGTAGATGAGATGATCGGTGTTGTAGGAAGAATTATGGGGATCAATGAATCCGATATAGGGAGTGTTGGTAGTGTTGAATCTGCTTCTTCTGGTGGAACTGCTGGTGTGGTTGATACTATTGTGGGTTCTGATATAGTTGGTGCTACAAAGGGGAGTGCTGATGTCATTGCTACTGCTGATGGTGTTGTGGGTTTGATTGATGAGATGACTGGTATTGCAAATGATTGTGCTGGGATTTTTAGCCTCAATGGGGTAGTTGATATGTTTTGGGGTGCTGCTTTTATAATCAAAGGTGGCCTCTTTGTAGTAGGTTGATATAGTAGTTTGCTAGGTTTTCCTTTGAATTTGAGCTTAGGAAAGATCTCCTTTTGAAAGCCTAAACCTACGTTGTCTTTGGATTGTAATTCTGGTAGTAGCGGCTCATGTCGCCCTTGCTTACAATACCCCAAAGCACTTTGACCATCATATCCCATTCTTTGCATAATGAGAAGACCTTTGCCATATTGATCTATGGGAAGCTTAGCTTGCAGAATGTCGGTGGTGATAGGATCCTTATAGATCCATTCTGCTACGTCTTCATCTTTGGTTTCCTCTTCTTGACTCTTTCCAAGGATGAAAGGGGTCAATGTACAAGATGGTGTGACCAGTGATGTCCGAATCACTTGTTGAGGTTTGCCATGTGTTTTAGGAGAAGTGGGCATTTGTCCAACACAAAAGAGTTTGCTTAGATTGTATTCTCTAGGACCTTCCTCTGCAATTTTCATTTTCAGCTTCTCTTGCTTGGGTATAGTGGTGTTTGAGCTAGAAAGAGAGGCGGGACTTATGTATGATGTGGAAGAGATGGCTTCTCTATTGTTGGGAATAGTAATCTCTAGCTGATGATTTATGTTATGACAATATGCAAAGGGGTTTGCATTGCCCAAGATTGTGATTTCTACACCATTATGTGGGAACTTGATACAATGATGGTAAGTGGATGGAATGTCTTGCATGGCGTGTATCCAAGGTCTTCCCAACAAAAAGTTGTATGGTAGAGGAAGGTCCAGAACCTGACATATGATGTGCTTCACCATAGGGCCCACTTGGATTGGTAGTACAACAGCTCCTTTGGATGAACACTCTGCATCATCATAAGCTTTGATTGTGATCTTAATGCGGGAATCTACTGATTCAATTACATATCCCAAAGCTGTGACTAATTGTAGTGTACAAATATTCAGGCCTGCTCCACTGTCGATCAAGACTCACTTGATCCTATGCTAATTGATAAATCCTTCAATGTGTAATGAGGCGTTATGAGGTTGCTGGAAGGATGAGTTGTCACTTTCAAAGAAAGTGAGACAAGGTGATGACCTTAGATTTCCAACCATGGCTTGGAACTGTTCAAATTTGCAGGGACTGACGCCTCTTCAAGAGCTTGATCCAAGATTGTTTTATGAGATGGAAATAGGCACAATAGCTCTAAGATAGATATCAGTGTGGGTGCTTTTTCTAACTGGTCCATAAGGTTATACTGCTTTGGGATAGATGTGGTGCCTTGTGGAGCTGCTTTTATAGTAATCTTGCCGCAACGTGTAACAACATTGCAAGTGGAGCTAGGATTTTTGATGGTAATAGTTGCAATTTGTTCACTGGCATCATATAGGTGATTCACAGTGTAATTATACACTGCTTGCGTATAATCAGTGGTGTTTGTGTTTCTCCTTGAAGTGGAAGGACCCCTTTGATCTTGTGATGGAAGTGGATTTTTGAACATCAGATGATCATTGTTTGTTGTCTTTGGGTCGTGTCCTTCAATTTCGATGTCTCCTCGGTCAATAAGGTCTTGAATAAGATCTTTTAATCTGTGACAATTGCTTGTCTTATGTCCTTTTCCTTGATGGAAATCATAGTTTTCAGTATCTCTCCACCATGCAGGTTTGACTTGAGGTTCATAATTTGATGTTGTGGGTAAGGTGACCAGATTCTGAGAAACCAACTGACGTAACACTGTTTCGATGGGTTCCCCTAAGGGAATGTATGTTCACTTTGGTTTTTGTTGACGTTGTCTAGGTTTGTCTTGAGATGTGATGCATCCTTGATTTGGAGGAGCAAACATGTTAGTCTTGGGTGGGGGATTTTGTCCTACGAATCTAACTGCAAGTTGTGCACTTTTGATAGTTCTTGCATCCACAACCCCATCATTGACGACATTCTTGTTTTTGTTCCAGAAGTTTGGTTTATCACTATTGAAGAATGGATGAGGGGCATCTTTTGGCTCATTATAGATTTTGATAAGGCCTTTCTTGATGAGAGCCCGCTCACATTTTAAGCCTTTGTTGATCATGTCATTGAAAGAATCTGTGTCTTTGACATCTAGGTGAAATTCCATTTCTTCATTTAAGTTGGAAATAAATATTTCCACTAGTTCTTGTTCAAGTAACTGAAGAGAACGTCTGCTAGACATTTGACACCATCATTGCAGAAAGACTAAAAATAGTTCACCTGGTTTTTGTTTAGTGTTACACAGATCAGCCATGGTGATATCACATTCAATGTTGTGTGAGTAATGTGCCAGGAACTTCTGGATGAGTTCTTCAAATGTCCTAATGCCACTTGGTAATCAAGAAAACCATGATGTGGTTGTTCCTCCCAAGCTTTGGGGAAAAAGGTGCATGAGGTATGTATCTTTGTATGCCACTTCTAGGCAAGCTGAATGGAACTCTCTAATATGATCACGAGGATCTCCTTTTCCTCTATACTTTTCAAACTTGGGTGTTTCAAACCCTTGTGGAAAAGGTGGCATATGAAGATTCCTATCAAAGGGATAGGGACAAATGTCATTGAGTGAAAATTGGTTAATTTTCACACCACTACGAAGTTGTTGGGCAAGATTTTCAACTTGTTGCCACAAAATCTCTATGTCAGTTGGAGGAAGAGGAGGTGGTGGATTACCTTGATGAAGGTTGTGTCTGATGGGATCTTGACCTCTTTCATCCTCATTATGAATTTGGAATTCTGATGCTTGTCTCAGTTATGCAACATCAAAGTTAGAAGGTAGTTTGGCTCCCTCTTGAGCAAGTCTCAAAAAGTGAGCATCCACATTGCTCTTGAGTATTTCATCAAAAAGTTTGTTAAAGAGAGGGTTGTGTTGTGCCCTTTCTATTGTTGCTGGGGTAGGAGTGCTTGGGTTTTCATCATTTGTATTTCCTCCAAGGGTTTCTTGGAATTCATTGATATTTTCCTCCTCTTCTTCCTCAATTTCCATTTGTCTAGTTCTTAATCTAGTATGAGCCATTTTGTTCACAAGTTTTTGTTGAAGTTGGGTGAAAATGATGATGAGTTGTTGGTGAAATGAGAGATTTATGTTTGGTGTGGTGTTTTGGATATGGATCGCTAGCACTTAAAAGGTAGATGTTACCAAAGTTCTTTCTTGAATTGCTTGTTGTGTTTTGATAGGGTTTGATGTGATAAGGTTGAGAGAAATCTGAGATGTGTTACAAACTTAACTACCTAGTAATGAGAGGATTCACTCATAGACTAGTTTTAACCTGTGTAGAGATGTCTCTTAGGATGAGCTTATCCTAGATGTAGAGACACTCTAAAAAGTGATGTATTGTGTTTGATTCAAGCAATAGCTAAAGAGAACTTAGAACAAGAACCTCTTAATGTTTTTGAGAGTTTGGAATGAAGTGATGATGTGAAGGTGGAAATGAATGAAATGTTTAACTTCAATAGAAACTTTGTGTTACATATGGGACAAATTCTACCTCTTCTCTTTCAGGAGTTGGTGTCATTTATCGAGCTATGTTGTATGCGATACAAATGTTTGGAAAGAAGTCAGGATTGATCTTGCCTCCTTGGTTTTTGTGATAACTCAAAGCTTTATATTGCATAAAAGCTCTGTAGTTTAATGACTCTTGATCAAATTCATTTGATTTCCCTTGAAGGTAAAGATGCATGTGATGTAAGAAGGTTCTATTGGAGACAAAGATTTGTCTATTAAGATAGAAGAATTTCCTCCTTTTGATAAGAGCCTTTGACCTCAATGGTCTTTTCTTCAAGTTGATGTGTTGATGAAGTTTCTTCTTTCTCAAGTTATGAAGAATGGTCATATAGTTTGATACTCTTGCTTTTTGTTTTTGATTTTGATCCTTTGTTGGTTTTTGAAAAATGTTTGTGTTGGATGAATACTTGTTTTTGGAACTGATTTTTGATTTTTCCCTGGCAAGAAAACAAAGCAAGCACACAAACACAAGAATATTGCCTCAAAAGGCATAAATAAGTATGGGTCTAGATCAACCCAATCCTTGGACTTTTTATGACCCTTTTCCTTTAGATGTATTTTAAGGTGTATTTCCAAATCCTGAAGTCGGCTCAATTTTCACTGGTCTTGACTAAAACAAAAACACTTCAAACACTTTTTATCCCTAAGGTCAAATGGCCAGTTGTGATAAATTTAGCCCACATCTTGATATTTCTTCGAATTTGGTACTACATACCTTATGAATCCTGCTGTGGTAGGTAAGGATGTGATATAATAAGTCTTGCATAAGCATAACAAATAGATGATTCCTATGATGGGGGAGTCACCACTTTCATCAAGCCATAAGTGACTTTTCAAAAAGCTATGTTTCTACTCAAGAAAATATGTATGGTGAGTATCTTGGGAGCAAAACCATCTATGCTCTTTGTTGGTAAACGAATTTGTTGCTTTAAGAAACTTTCTTGAAAAACTCTATTTTGTCCTGTAATTAGCAACAAAGCTTTCACAATAGTTGAAGAATCACAAAGAAATGGTAATTCTTCTTTGCATTTGAGAGGGGCAGCTCCCTCGTATAATGGGGGTATTTGGATTTTTCAAAATTTTTAAAGAATGAACAATAAAGAAAGATTGAATGCCATACAAGGTATGAATCTAGATTAAAATAAATTCCATATAATCAAGTTTGAGATACCACATCTTGAAATAATCTTCTCCACATTCAATGTTAAAGGGAAAGCATTAGGTAGTCATCAATTAAACATAAGAACATTGATAATAACCCATGAGAATAAGTTGAACACACATCCAAATTGATCTCTATTGCTTAATTTCTTGAATAATACTATCCAAGTCTCTCATACAAAGCTTGTGAAAAAGTGGAATCCCCTCACACTGAATAATAATGAGGTATATGTAGGTGAAGTGGTAACCACCTGAGGTAACTACCCTAACCACCTTTATAACTACTTTATAACTTCCTCAACTACTTGAAATAACTTCCTCAACTTTGGGAAAAATAACTACTTATAATAACTACCCAAAATGAGAACTTAGGATAACTACCTCATATGAAAAGAGCTAAGATTATCTTTTATTAGAATACAGAAATAGAGATGAGAGAAAGGAAACTCGATCATGAGAGTTATTTACAAAGAAAGACAAAAACATGATGCGAGTAACACAACAAAAATGAAGACTATACAAAATGCAACTCTGCACTTATTCTAAGCTAACTCCTTGCGTTGCCGATGAGGCTGTCACTTCTGTAGGCACATTATGTTGTCCAGGTCCTTTGTCTCTAAAGATTCTGAAAAGTCAGTTGGCTGAAGTGACAGATTTTCCTTTGGGAATTAGGATGTTGGCTATCCTCATTTTCCATGTCTTCAAGTTTCTATGAATGCCACTTAGTTCTATCACCATGCTGAGTATCTGAGACATAGAGATTCTCAAGGAAGAGTAAATATCAATCAATTTTTCCATGGTATTTTCATTGAAGTTTGTCCTATTAAAAAGCTGCTGATCTACCATGTTCTGGAAGCTATTCTGTAACACCTGCAAATCTTCCATCAATGTCACATCTGGGAAAAGGGCAGTGAGTTGTCCTTGGAGTTTGGTACACACTTGATCACATGAAAGCATGAGCTTTCCTAACTCTGATGAAACTTGATCTATGATCACTAGTTTCTAGTTAATGCTTTCTATCCATATTTCTAGATAATCTTTTTCATTATTAGGCAGGATTTTCTCAGTTGCAAGGGTGTCCATTCCAATTTCTATCATTTGTTTGAAATCATTCACAATTTCCTTCCAAGCTGTTTCCGATTTCTCGACATTCTTCAAGTCTTTCTCAATAGTATCTTTCTTTATTAAGGCCTCATCATGGATAGATTTTGCTTGGACTAGGAAATCACATGCAAGAGTTTTGACCTTTTCTACCCAACCTTCAATTACCTTTCCATAGGCTTGGTATTTTTGAAGATTATCCATAACATTCCTTTCAATTACTCCTTTTGGTGTAAATATAATTGGCTGGCAATCTACACTTAGTGGCATAGTGGAGGTATCAACTACGGATCTCAAGTAAGAAGACAAAGTGTGCACTTGTTGTTTCAATTGATCCTTGGATTGCTTATCCTTTTCACTTCTCTCCACCATTCTGGCTACCATGACATTAAAGTTCTAAATATCAGACTCATGAGAAGAAGGTCCCATATCAACCTTTGTCACAACAAAGTCCGCAGAGGTGGCCTCATTTGTATCCTTCTCAGATATGGGTTGAGCAATCTCTAAGCACATATTCCTTGAATTTGGATTAGTCTTTATTCTTGAGGATACTTTGAGTTTCTTCGCTTTTTCAGCTCTTCCAAAGAGATCAGATATGCTACTAAATTTAGGTACCACTAGCTTTTCTACCTTCCTCTTCTTCAATAGACTTTGTTCTAACCATGGGAAAGAAGAATTTTTTGTAGACTCTTGGATGATTTCTTGTCTTGCTACCATTGTTGTTGTCACCTCCCTGATTTCTTCAAATTGATCGCTTGGATTGCTTGGAAATGATGAATCCATGACTAAAGTATTTTGTTGTGCTTCTTTTTGTAGGGATTCAATAGGAACTGAGGGAGATATGGAATGCATTCCATCATCAAATCTTGTGTCATCCAGAATTTCCATTGGAACTTGATCCTTTACTTGACTTGCAATAGAATTTTCTTCTATGTCTTTTGCTCTGGATTTCTTCCTCTTTTGATGAGGTTCATCACCACATGTGTTCTAAATATTGTTCCTCCTTGAAGGGTCTTCACCTCCATCACTTCCTTGAGTATTCTGGTAAGAAGGAGTATCCCTAGCTGGAGTATGGGAAGAATGCAGTGACGTAGAGCTCTCAAGATGACTTCCTTTCCTTCTTGGAGTTTCCTTTGTTGGTCTAGTAGCAGTCATTTGAGTAATCTTCTTCTTAATCTAGGATTCAGAATTCTTGATTACAAAACTTGTTCTTTCTCTGACATCTCTCATTTCCGGATCTGCCCAATTCAAATTGGGAAGTGGCTGGGACTGGACTTGCTCAAAATAGATAGGATCAATCAAATCAGATCCATCATCTTCAATGCCTTCTATGGTCCAATCCATCTTGAAATCTTTCATTTCCTTCAAAGTTAACCTTGTCCAATCTCTTTTTCTAACCTCAAACTCATCTTCGCAATCCTCCCAAAAGTCTTCGAGATTAGGAAAATGAAAATAGCTAGGACCTAACTTTAAGCTGTTCTTGACATAATCCTTGCTATCAAAAGGGAAACTCATTTGGTATGGATATAGGTTGACCTTGGATAAAGCTTTTTCTGTCTCATCTGCTCTTGAACTTGAATCACATCTATAGTGCCCGAGACAAATGGGAAAGGCTACCCCTTTATTCTTTCTATCTCTACATTTCTTTTGAACTGAAGCCAATTGCTGACAAAGCTCAACTAAAATGAGCTTATCATCAACATATCTGGGTAGCTTGTGTGGATAACCTTCAAATCCTCCTACTCGAAGATAGGTAAATCTCAGAAACTGGATGAAGAAACTTCCATATTTCTTTATCAATTTAGTGGCTTCCTTTGATATTCTGGTGGCAATGTCTCCTTGTAATAACCTTACTGCCCACATTGTGAAAGCATCATTCACCCACCTGAAATACACAAAGCTTTCCTCAAGTTGCAATTGCTTGTAATAATGGGAAACTTGAGTTTCTTGATTTAGGACACCATTAGTACTTAACCCTGGCCATGACCTCAAATTAGCAATAGCGTATATCAAGTAAGAGATCATATGGACGCGTTGACTCGTTTTGAAGTGCACTAACTAGTCATGTATGCAGTTACTGATGAGATGGCCCCAGTCAATAAATTGCTTACCGGTAGAGATGACTATTATGAAGAGATACATCCACATTTCAAACTCAGTGGAGTCAGGACTTCCTGTCACTCTATGGAGTAACAAAATCAAGTAACAAATCTCTTTGATGAAAAGAGAATGATGGAGTGTTTTTGGAAGCTGAGACTGTCCTCCTCGTGGCGCAACCATCCATTCTTTAGCCAGATTATTGAGGCATTTGCTTCTATTATCACTGAAGTATTTGTAAGCTTTTTGCTTATCGATGTGAGTGAACTTTTCCTTATATGGCAAACGAAGAATAATAGCTATTGAAATTCCATCAAGTTTGGCCATTAAGGATCCATCTGCAGCTCTTATCTCTCTTGCATCTGGATTATATCTTTTTGAGCATTCTATCATCAAATCTGTACATTGAATTGCTATGGGAAAACATGTTGCTTCAATCAAACTGCTTCCTGCCACTCTACAGGACAACTTTGATCTGTCGCCTTCCATGAAGAACTTTTTGATTTCCTGCAAATTAATATGCCCAATCTTGGTATCATGAACCTCTAGAATCATGGTGGTGATCATCGAGGCGTACTCATACTCTTGAGCCTTGTATTTCATGATGATGTGTTTTGCAAATTCTTATACTAAGAAGTTCTAAAGCGTCTTTTATTACCAATTGCAGCAAATTGGAAATTTGTAAACAATGTTTAAAAATATCTCTTGACTCCCTCTAATCCCATAGGGTTGAAAGCTTGAAAGATCATTTAAAACAACACCATGCTACTGTTAGAATCATTGCATTACATTTGTTTGGGATAGTTTATTAAACAAATCATATCCCTCATTCTCCATATTTCATGATATCTAACACAACTCCTCCTTCAATCTATATTTGGAAAGAATACTTATAACATATCTTGAGATAGTGAGCATAGGTTTTGAAGTAAACCGACCCAGTATTCATTGTATACAATATATAAATAACTATAAAACTTGATGTGATGACATTCTTTACAATATATATAAATTACCAACACATCTTTACCTTCTTCTACATTCAACAAGCTGAATCGAATAGAGATATGGGACACTGAAGTGTACAAGATTTCAATTTTTGAACACTGTTATCCCTACCTTGAAAAACTCATGCTAGTTGATAATTATAATTTAATGGACATTGAAGCATTTCCAACAACAGTCAAGTCAATAACTTTGTCATCCTGTGAAAATTTGAAGAATATAAGGGTCATCTGTGATCTGGTAAACCTTGAAAGGCTGGTAATAAAGTGTTGCCCAGAGTTGGTTGAGCTTCCGAGCTTTGCACGATTGACATCCCTCACATCATTTGACCTAAGAGGCTGTGACCGAGTTGAGAAAATTGAAGGTTTAGAGTACTTTGTCAGCTTTTGCATGCAGGTCGACTAGAGCACTTCTAATTGCAATGTGAGACAAACGACATCACCAAAATATAAACAAAAGCAATATCATCGATGGCTAAGGAGAAACAATATCGCCTAAGGTGGCGGAATATACATTGCACTTTCTTAAACTCTTATTAACATATTCACATTGCGCAACAATAACAATCATGTGCTGAGAATGACAACCATTTCGATCAAACTGTGGTGCTCAAACATTTCATCTTCAATACCTGTGAGTGGAGTTAGGGGGCATGATAGCATGCATATCTATTGGCATGCAAAGAAAATGGCGGAAGTAGTTAGAAAACTGATTTCGCTATCTTTCATTAGCCACGTGGTGTATTCAATCTACTAGATGGAAGTTTAAGGAGAAGGCGATATCTTTCAAAACACTCTCATATCGCTGTTGAAAACTAAGAAGTTGAAGTGTATCAGCACCTTGCTAATGTTGGCTAACTCACCGAAAGCATGAAACCATTACATGACTTTGAGTTTTCTCATATTGTGCGTAAGAATGTATTGGTAACTTGATGATTTTCACCAACTTGATGATAATTTCTAATTCGCAACCTGAAGTTGGTGTTCATTGGTCCCTTTAATCATTTTACCATGTTGCCACTAACACTTGGTCAACTGCCAGCTTAGACCGCCGATGGTGTACATTTCCCAAGTGAGTAGTTTCTAGTGTAAGAACCTTATTATCATTTAAACCATTCTTTGAAGTGCCTTATCTCCATGCCATGAAAACCCGCAATCTATATTTCAAACTTGATTATATAATACAGTTACCAAATTACATATCACAAGGACGGATAAGGGTGCGTTCAGCAATGAAGTCCGCCTGAGTCATTTGACTCTCTTTCAAAGCCAAAAATTAGTAGTCAACCATGGAATGAGAAGACCATCCCTATCATAGGCATATTCACCTCTTATGTCCTTGGTACATTTACAAGGCATTGTTGATAGTAGGTGTTTTTTTTTTCGTCAAGGGGTTTCTAAATTCCTTGAATGACACGAACATTAAAACAACTTCAAGATTCTTTTCTTATGACCCATGACATAGGCTAAAATAGCTTTTAATTAATGTGTGAAAATAATTGATCGGTTAAACCTCTTGACTTCATCAAATGAAAAGAAATCACACATATTCATGCTTTGCATATATTTATTTTTCTTTGAAAATCGTTATTGACTCAAATTGTCTAACACAAGAATTCCAACAATTTTCAATTCTCAAAAAGTAGGGTTAACACTCTTGCACTGAATTGTATCACAAAATATCTTCAATCAATAGAATGGGTGGGCTACTACTTAAAGGTGTTTAATAAATTTTGATGTCTTTGGACATAAATTCATTCTGCAGTGACTCACTTAAGAGCCTTGTAACTTGTTGTGGGGCTCATTTGTCCTTTCGACAAGTTACACTGTAGGAACAACTATACCCAAGGCTACAACTTTCGCTCTCACCTAATTTCTACAGTGGCTCGAAGGATTTACCGCATGAGGTCATTCCCAAGAGTGATGTGTCTCTTGGCAGGTCTCTCTTAAAAGGATAAAATTTTGAGTGTTACTAACACTTTTCTCTTGCACCTAGGACCACGAGAGCCAAGGGAGATGATAGTGTGTGTTAGAAGTAGGACCACTCGACAAACTCTTTTGCACAAGTGTGCCAAACATAAAATTCACTCATTCTTTTTAACTTGTCATCGCAATGTGATTGTATCTAATTGGAGATGTTGCTCCATCAGTCATGGTGTTCTTTTTATCCTTCAATGGCAAAATATGTTGTAAACTAGAACTTTGAAATCCTGGTCAACTTAATTTGAAGCACGTATGCATGAAGTAAATTGTTTGCAAAATAAGACAAATTGATTGTGAATTTTTATTTGCACCAAAATGGAAGTTTTGATTGTGAATTTTAGTTTGATGCAAGAAAGAAATTCGTCTTGTCTTGTTTTAAGCACCCAAAATAGAGATTTGTGTCCTAACTTGCAAGAAATGAAAAATTGTGTTGTTCAATTTTAGAGCACCAAAAACAAGTTTTGTCCTAACTTGCAAGAAAGCAAATTTTGTTTTGTTCAATTTTTAGAGCACCAAAAGGAAAATTTTTAACTTTTAGCAACAAAAGGAGTTAGTTTTAAACACTTGCACAAGAAACGAACGGTTAGGAAAAACCGAACCTATGGTGGGCTTCTACAAGCCTAAGAAATTTCACTTTTCCGGTTACATGGTCTTTTTTACAATGTTCTGTTACAATAGCACCATTATGTGTTTAAACAGAAGTGCTATTTAACGCAAACGCACTAATAAAAAGACAACAGTGCTAAAAGTAAAATTTTGACAACAAATACAAAAGCGCTAAAACAAGCACAAATGCGCCAAAATAATCACAAAATCACTAAATAAATGTTAATAGCACCAAACTTGCTACAATAGCACTATTGTAAAAACAATAGCGCTAGAATGTCAAGTTGCAATAGTGCTACAATGTGATCAGAAGCGCTAAAGCGCGACCTGTGTGTCAACCTCAACATTCAAACTTTTTTAGTTGTGTTAAAAAAAATGTTTTTAGGTGTTTGGATTCACGTCGGGCTCACCAAATGATGCTCTGCAAAAAGGGAAGGTTAGTCATGATAACAAAACACAAACAAGAAGAAAAGCCAAATTGTTAGTGTCAGAAATCATAAACAAAATACTTTCCTACAAAAGCATATCAAAAGAGATACCAAAAGCATGAGAGAATATTTAACTAGGAAAGTAAATATGATGAGACATCTCCAAATTCCTCCTAACATGCTCTTAGCTCCTTCTCCCTTGTTCCTCTCCTCTCCAAGTTCCAAACTAGTGTAGCTCTCAACAAATTTTTGCACTATGGATGCTTATGGAGGTTTGAGATTGAAGTATTTGCTCTAAATGTGAATAAAAAGCTAATACTAGATGCTATTGATACTAAAATGATTTATTTTTAAACCAAAATGACAAGATATTAGTGATTAATGCTAAATTCTCTCTAGAAATGCCTATAGATTGAATGCATACAAGTTTTTAGGGTTATGGCTATGAATGCTAAATGCTTGAGGATTTGAAAATGAGGAATGTGAGCTCTATTTATAGGTAAAATGGAGCAATGGATGGTTGAGATTGAGTAATCTCAACAAGGGTCAAGATTGAATGATATTCAATCCATGTGAGAGCTTTCAACCCAATCCCAAGATGACAAGTGTCAATATGAGATAGGTTGAGAGGAGAGGGAATAAGCATTAAATGCTTGACATGACTTGAGAGTCAACTTGGGGGTTAAGGTCAAGGTTGGGTTGAGTGAATAAATTCTTTATTCAAAGAATAAAGCTTTTATCCAATGGATAAACTCTTGTGCAAAGGCAAAAGGGATAACCATGGTCAAAGCAATAAATGCTTGAGGAGACACATGAGTGCAAGTTGAATTAACCATAAATGGTTATGTAAGAGCCATTAATGGTCATGTAAGAGCCATTAGTGGTTTGGAAGACTTTGGAGGTTAAATTGTTGAACACACAAAGCATTAAATGCTTTTCAAAGACTTTGAAGTCTTTGAGAAGTGACTCCAAGTTGCTTAGGAATGTGAAAATATTTAGGGGATGGATTAGGTTAATTAGGAAGAGTTTAGAAGAATCTAGAAGGGGGTTTAGGAATGCAAGTGGATTTGGTAGGTGAGGGAAAATAGGATTTTAATTAAAGTAAAATTCATTTATTTCAATTTGTGTGTGCAAGTTGCATTTGTAGGAAAATGCAAGTGGGGGGGGTGTTTTAATGATTTAAATAAATGTTAATTTATTTAAAAGAGGAAAAGGGGGATTTGATTAAATAAATAGATTTTATTCATTTAATTGATTGTGAATTTGGTATAATAAATTAATTAAAATAAATTGAATAATTTATTTAATTAATAGGAGAATGTTTGAAGATGAATTAATTAAATATTAATTTAATTAATTGATGGCTAGTGGATTTTTAATCAAATAAATAGCAAATATTCATTTAATTAAACTGGATAGATTTATGTGACTATAGGATGTAATCAAGCCACGACCCAAATCAACAAACCCTCCTAAGAAATCCAAGGGAAATCCTAGCAGATTTGCACCTCTATCTAGAGTGAAGAAACCGATACCTCCACCTAAGCCTAAGCCAACAGTCTCAATCAATGGAGTTGAGAAAAGGAAAAAGGAGAAGCATTCAAGGTAGTATGTTGTAGCTGAGGAGGAGCAAAAGTTAGATGAGGAAGTCCAGGAAGTTAAGAAGACTGCTACCTATGCTCGAGTAGTCAGAAAGCCATCCAGTGATGCTCCACCCTCCAAGAAGACAAAGACTCATGGTGAGCCATCCGGAAGATCTAGAGGAACCAAGAAGCAAAAATGTGAGATAGATGAAGCCTTGAAGTCTAACAAGGTTAAGATTATTCCTCCTAAGTCCTTAGAATATTCTTGCTATATATTATGAGAATTCGGATGATAAGGAGCAAAGAGAAATTGAGGAAATAATTGTTATATATATGAACATCAGTAGAGCTCTAATCGAATTATCATCTGAGTTACCTAAAGAGTTGTATGATATTCTTGATATTTTTAGAGAAATAGTACTTGCCGGAAAGATGAAGAAATGCAGGAATATGTATTGGTTAATACTTGTTCATTTATCTCTAGGGATGAAATTAATAGATTATTATAATTGGCAAAAGAAAAGTTCAGAAGCAAGAGAAGGGTCAACAGAATAATGCTCCGAAAAATTGATGAAGTTGCAAATGAGACTAAGCAAAAAAATGAAAGACTTTTTTCCAGAGAAGATATATGAGGTAAATCAACCTCAGGATGCCACCCATTCGAAAGGACAAAATTTTGAAGACACTTCCATTCTGAAAGTACATGCAAAAGTCTCCGGTGGTCAAGAGGATCAACCATTTGTTGATCTAGTTGAGCAAGAAGCAACACAAGATGCACCTACTGAGAATCTAACAACATATATCTCTGGTGAAGCTACTCAAGACCCTCCTGAGATACAAGTAATCATAGAAATGATAGATGAGGAGATAACAAAAGTTGAAAAGAGTGTGAGTGTAGAGGAGAAGAGTGATGAGCCAACAGAGAAACCTCCGGTAACCATGATTGGCCAATGTCACTGACAAAGGTAAGGAGATTGATGTAGAGGATGATTTTTTTCATGGTCTGGTGGATTTGAGTACCTTATCCCCTCTTCAAGCGTTGAAACTTTCTGTAGTCACACAAATCTGTCTAGCTTAATTAAATAAATATTTGCTATTTATTTGATTAAAAATCCACTAGCCATCAGTTAATTAAATAAATATTTAATTAATTCATCTCCAAACATTCTCCTATTAATTAAATAAATTATTCAATTTGTTTTAATTAATTCATTAAACCAAATTCATAGTCAATTAAATGAATAAAATCTATTTATTTAATTAAATCCCCCCTTTCCTCTTTTAAATAAATTAAATAAAACATTTATTTAAATCATTATCCCCCCCCCACTTGCATTTTCCTACAAATGCAACTTGCACACATTTATTGAAATAAATGAATTTTTATTTTAATAAAATCCTATTTTTCCCTCACCCACCAAATCCACTTGCAAAATCTAATCCCCTTCTAGATTCTTCTAACCCCTTCCTAATTAGCCTAATCCATCTCCTAATTATTGTCACATTCCTAAGCAAAATGGAGTCACTTCTCAAAGACTTCAAAAGTCTTTGAAAAACATTTAATGCTTTGTGTGTTCAACAAATTAACCCCCAAAGTCTTCCAAGACCACTAATGGCTCTTACATGACCATTTATGGCTCTTACATAACCATTTATGGTTATTTCAAACTTGTCTCCCCAAACATTTATTGCTTTGACCATGTTTATCCCTTTTTACATTTGCACAAGAGTTTATCCATTGGATAAAAGCTTTATTCTTTGAATAAAGAGTTTATTCATTCAACTAACCTTGACTTTAACTCCCAAGGTCATGTCAAGCATTTAATGCTTATTCCCTCTCCTCTCAACCTATCTCACATTGACACTTGTCATCCTGGGATTGGGTTGAAAGCCCTCACATGGATTGAAAATCATTCAATCCTGACCCTTGTTGAGATTACTCAATCTCAACCATCCATTTCTCCATTTTTCCTATAAATAGAGCCCATTTCTTCATAATCCAGATCCTGAAAACTTGTATGCATTTAACCTATAGGAATTTTAGAGAGCATTTAGCATAGAAAACTCATGTATTGTCATTTTGGTTAAAAGAAATCATTTTAGCATCAATAGCTTAATATTAGCTTCTTTATTTACATTTAGAGCAATATCTCAAATCTCAATCCTCCATAAGCATCCATAGTGCAAAAAGCTACTGAGAGCTACACTATTTTGGAACTTGGAGAGGAGAGGAACAAGGGAGAAGGAGCTAAGAGCATGCTAAGAGGCATTTGGAGATGCCTTATTATCTTTGTTTCATTTGTTAGATATATTAGCATGATTTTAGTATCTCTTTTGATATGCCTATTTAGATTAGTTTTTGATTGACCAACACTAACGATTTCTTGTGTCTTGTGTTGTTTGTCATTTGCTAACCTTTTCCATTTCGCAGTGCATCACTTTCTACTCAAGCTTAGATCAAGGCAAGTGAAAAATTGTTGAAACATCAGTTTGAAGATAAATAGATCATCTCTTTTGCAGTTGAGGTTTTGGAAAAGCTTTTACCTAGTTTCAATCAGGATTTTGGTGCTTCTCCCTCCAAAAAGCTTAAGAACTTGTTTAATACTGTTAACTCCAATTTTGTATCATTAGAGAAGGCTACAGGTGAAACTATATGGAAAAGATTTAATGAGATGAGATTGAAGAATAAGTTGAAAGAAGTTGAGAGAGATAGAGCAAGCCTAAAGACTACTATGAAGAGTGTAGAAGGGGCATTGAATGAAGGCGGTAAAATTTTCAAATCACTTGTATTTTTGCCTAAGTTTAATAAAGACATTGATCAAGAGATAAGAGATATTGAGGGTAAGTTAGCTAGTATCGGTCATTCTTTTGCACCTGAATTAGTCTTCCCAAGTACCCTTGAGGCACAAATTTTTGAACTCACTATTAAGGGCTTGAACCATGACAAGGAGAAAATGTTGAGCAAAGTAGGAGATCTAAGAAGTCTGATAACTCCTTGGATGGACACTCTACTTGGAGAAAAATAGGATGCAATCAGTGCCTTAGATAAATCAGTTCCATCTGATCTTCAGAGTGTTGAGATTCATGTATAGTGCCTAATAAGCATTTTGGAGTGTTTCCTTAGAGGATGGAACCAATATTTGGAATCCTTGTAAGTGACTTACTCAGACATTTTTAAGTTCATGTAATCATTTGGATTCATTCATTCCTTTATACATAAGTTTGGGTGGATTTCCACCCTTTGCCATTGATGTCAAAGGGGGAGAGAGAGAGCAGTGAAAAATGGAGAAAGCAGTTTAGGAGGAGTCAGTTAGATTGAGTGTACAAAATTTTAGTTGTTTTACAAATTTTGGGATACTTATCATTTTTCATCAGTGTTGCCATCAATGCCAAAGGGGGAAATTGTTGGCATTTGATGTTCCTGTGATGCTCTAGTGAAGATTGGTGGTTCCTGATGCTTGCAGATTCTTAGGGGTTGTCAGTGATGGCAACTCGGCCTACTGATTTGATCTGGTTTTGGTTTCGATGATCAGTGATTAGTTGGCTGGGTATATGAAACAAATTATCATGATAATCCACCCTTCAGTGTTAATTCCTATTCCCATTTAAAGATCCGGTATCTGATAGAGCAGTAAAGTAGAGTATTCTTCATGTTTGGTGGTGTATTGTGTTTCTAGATTCTTTAAGTTGATTCCAGTGGTTGGAAATGTGTTTGGGGTGATATGTGAGACCTATAGGAAGTGTGCGATCTTGTATTTTGGGTTTGGAATATGATTTGATAATAGATCTAAGCTGACTTGCAACTACACATTTTAAATTTTGATAATTGGTGAAGCCGACTTGTGGAAGATTAGTTTTTGTATGTGCGGATATATAAGACCAATTTGGATGATGCATTTGGTGCGATATATGGTGTGGTAGACTATTTTGAAGTGAATGAGTGCAGTTTCATGTGCGTATCTTGATTTTGGTTGATCCAGTAAGCAGTTGGAGAGAATAACAAAGTAGATAAGCAGATCAGCTACAACGGATCATTTTGCACTTAACCGGAACTGATTTTTGGCATAATTAGATGCTATTTTCCAGTTCACTACTTATTGTAATCAATTTGTAATCTCTTGTAAGGTAGTGAGCCTTCCTCTGGGGTTTTTGCCCTAATTTTGTAACTTGAGTAGTGAGCTCTAGGCAGTGTGCCTGAATGCAAGTGCATTCCCCTTATGTAATATTGTTTTGATACTAGCCATAGTGGAGTAATCTTGTGGGTTCAAATCCCACCATGGTTTTTCCCATTTGGGTTTCCATGTAAAAATATTGGTATTATGGTTGCATGGTTACTTGTTTTATGTTTCTACACTTTTCTTTCTTTGCAATTCATCTGATAGTTGAAGAATAAGCATAACAAGTTTGAAATTTGCAAAACACTGACTCACCCCCTTCTCAATGTTCATTGATTCCAACATTTATAACCCCCTTCATTAAGATAATTAACCTAAGCCTAATTGCTATTAACATTTATCCTATTTTTAAATGTTACACACTTACCCAAGTCCACATGTGACCCCCCTCATAAATGACTTGCATACACAAGTCATTTCACCTCTCCACCTCACCTTTGACCAAGGGCTGCTCACACATGTGTGAGAATGATATTTCCCATGGAGCCACCATATACCTTTCCCTTTTAGTCTGCATGTCATAGCTCACCTTTCTATAGCCCTTACACTTTGCTAAAAGTGTTTCCACTTGTTAGCCTTATGGTCTTCCCAAGATTTTCTCATACATGTGTGAACAAATCTTAACCTCTTCCCCATGACAAGTGTTCTTACCAAGATGTTCTCACACATTTGTGAGCACACCTTTCCCTCTTCCCCATGGGAAGTGTTCTTACCAAGGATTGAAATTTGTTCCACATGTCATAAGGCTACGTGCCTTGTTCACTTCATCTCCTCATTTTCAATCTCAACCCTACATTTAACTTCCAATCTTGACTGTCCATTTCAAATCTCCATAGTCTATAAATTGAAGCCTTCATTCATCACAAATCATCTACTTTTCATCATCGCATTATGATACCCTTTTGGTTGCACATATACTCCATTACATCCTTATATTGTCATTGTGAGAGTATAATCATACCCATTATCCTAACACCCTTATCATGCCAAAATCATTATCCACACATCCACACTATTGTTATGATAACACGAGAGAATTCCACATTTAATCCCATCCATCTCTCCCACTCTTCATTAATCAATCTTGGAGCAATGAGATCATGGAGACAGGGAGCATAAGGAAGAATGATGACATGGGGAGCATAATGGAAGTAATGGTTCACAATTATTCATGATTCTTGTTTATGCTTTATGTTAACTTCCTTGATATTGATTTTGAAGAGGGTTTAATATTGATTATTAATTCTAACCATTTTGATGGTAATACAAATGTCTCTTGGGTTCGAGGTGGTGAAATCATGATGTCCTATAGACATCTATTTTGTAGTCCTTTTCTGAAATTAAATATAATCTTAATCTAATTTTTTTTTTTTTTGGGGGGGGTTTTAAAATTTTTGAGCGCTATCACTAGTAGTGACTGACACCCCTACTTTTTAATTTTTTATATTTTCAAAGAGTATGGGATTTTCTTTTGCAAGAATAAAATATTTTTTTGAGTACCTCTGAAGATGTTGGACAACCATACGATGGGTTGCGGAGGTAAATTTTTTTACCTTTTTTTCAACTTTTCCTAAATGGGTTGAATTTTATGTCAAAATATGTCTCTTAGACCTCTTGGATCTAATCACGAGTGTTGGATAGATATTGTCAAAAGAATGATTGTCTTTGAAGGAGACTAATAGAAAAATATATTTAGTGGAGTATCAAACATATTGCTTATATTTGTGGCATCAACAAGATTAAAAAGTATATTACTATCTTGTCATGTCTTAGCATTTTGATTTCGATAGTTCCAGTGATTTATGTGTTTTGTAAAGTATACTACTTACTTTTGTTGCATATGAGAGGTTAAAGAAAATATATTTTGATATGTCATGTTAGAGAATCTTGTGTTGAGGTGGTATTATGCAATCTCATTGATTGATAGGACTAGAAAATTAGTTGAGACATGTCTGTATCATCATGATGCATCTATTTAAGATGATGGAAATGTTATAGAAGAATGTTATGGGAAGCTAGTTTCAGTTATCCAATTGGTATCTTTGTTTTGGTAACTTGTAAATGTATGCAATACTTAAGATTTAGGACTTGTGTTTTGGATGGAGAGTATGCCTATACATGTTCTATCAATATCTCATGTTTTTAAAATTTTGGTGTCATGGAACATAGTATTTCTTTCACTAGTTTCCTACTATGTTGCTTATAGAACCAGTTTGTGTTTTGGAGTAGTGAAATAATTGTTTCTTGTGTGTGCTACCAAAAATTAAGACTTGATATCCCCTATGATCAGATTGATCCTTAGTAGGATCCACATGATGTGTTTCCTTGTGTTGAATTGTGGGTGAGCTTCTTATGTTGGACCTATTACATGTTTGGTATATATTACTTGTAGATGAAGTGAATCATGTGTGTTCTTCAAAGATTGTGCATGGACAATATTTAGGACCAACTTAAGTCATCTTGTGAAGCATGTAGCATGTTCCTTTGGATTGATGTGTGTATGGGATAATTAGGACCTAGCCTATTACATGTTTGGTGAAGAAAAGATATGTGGCCAACTCATGGATGATCAATTTTGTTTCAAGCCAACATGTAATTTGTAATTGTAATTGAGACACATATTTCCAAGTATCCTAGATTCATTTCTATGTGTTTTAGTTATGTGTGTGTTCCTAATGATGTAGTCTTAAGGGTACAAGTTCATATCATGCAAATTGTAGAATGAAATAGAGTGTGGTTTCCAAATTCATGTGTGTCATCATCATAATATCATAAGATACACAAGAGAGTTTGTGGAGGCTGATTTTATCATGAGAAAAGTTGTGTCTTTATGATCCTAATTTCGTATTTGTCATATTCTTGAGATTGAGGTCCTAATTCTTGAGTTGGTGCTCAAACCTATGGATATGAAATTGATGTCTCTAGTGGGTTGGTGCTCATAGTATATTAAGGGAGTTGGTGTCTACTAATTCTATGTAAGTGATTCATTATTTTGTGAGGATAGATTTAGGTGATAGATCCAAGTAGTGATTCTGATCATGGTTTTCCCATCTTGGGTTCCCATGTATATCTAGTGTTTTTTGTGTGAATGTGTGTTGATCTACATGCTTCATTTGTTTATATCATTTAGATACTTAAGTGAAGTTAATTTGGTGAATGTTTTGATAATTTATTTGTGGTTATCAATGTTTAACACTAAGTAAAAATTGGATGTACTGATCCACACCCCAAATCAAGATATTGAGTGCCCTTTAGTGATGTGTTTTTTTCCCGAGGGGCTCATTTTTGAAACCTCCCCCAAAACCCTCATAAAGAACATTCATAAAAAACCCTCATATCTTGCCACGTATTAATTCTTTCATTCAAGCCCTAGGTTCAACTTTAATACTATATTTTCTCAGCAAGGGTTATGCCACCTCAACCATGGCTCTGATATCAAATGTTGGAAAATATGTATCCACATGATGACAATTTTCACATAACCTAAATAAGAAATCTATGCAAACAAGTATTTGGAATCCATATCCAAAAGAATAGACAACATAAATATAAAAGATGACACAATATATGCCCTAACAAAACCCTCACGAGGGAAAAACCCAACCTCCAAAAGGATCAATCATACATATTTTATTCAACAATGCAGCAATACAATACGTCTATGAACACCTTTGAATCACAAGTTCTCTACAACCACTACATGTGAACAATCATGTAACCACACATCTCATGCCATGCTTCAAACTCTCACAAATTCAATAAGAGATTCTCTCAACCCATTAGCCAAATTAGCCAAACTTAGACAATGACCCTTGTGGTTGCTTTTAAAGAAACAAGCTCCCACAAAACCACAAAGTGGTATTACATAAAACCATGTAACTAGTACCATCGGATTACAAATGATTGACCCCACATTTAATATTAGGTACTAAGTTTTCACTTTATTAAAAAATATTTTCCCAATGGGTATGTGCACCAAGTTGTGCTACCAAAAGGGGGTCTTAAGATGCCACTTTTTTTTTTTTTCTCCTGAAATCAGCAATTCAACGACAAATTGAACATAATTAGACTCCAAATTTGAAGATGCAAAAAAAACAAGAGTCAGAGTGCTTCGAGTCTACTTTCTAAACTACTAATTTATTTTGAAAATGGTGGAGATTAAGGGCTTCAAAAAGGGGGGCCACAAAAAGTGGTCTTATTTTTATGCAAAAAACATAACATAGCATCTGTTGTGGCCCCCCTAAAATGTTAATTTTTTTTTTTGAATTTTTAAAATTTCTTCGTTGAGAAATTAGCTAACACCTTGTAGTTTATGCCAGATTTTTCAGCTAATTTTTTAATGAGTATATAATTTTTTACTAATTTTCGATGTGGACACATCCAAAAAAAAAACCAGAAATTTGAGCGTGCTCCCCCCTAAAATGAAAACTAATAAAAAATCAAAACTTTTTTTAAAAAATTGTGTAGAATGGAGTCTAGTTTCTAAAAATATAAGTTTTTTCAAAATTTGATGAACATGTAAAAATCTATACCCAAAATAGTGCATGTTGGTTTTTGACAAAAAACAGACACACTGACAAAAGAAATTATTGGTGTAGGAGCACCTGAGCACCTGAATGCTCAAATCCTAGCAGGTATAGCATTTTATTGCAAATTAAGCATGTGTGTTTATTTTATGCTTCTAGTAAGTTTAATAGGTTTGTTTTGTGGTGTAATAAGGCTTGGAACTCATTGTTGTTTAAGAGTTTCCAAGATTTTTGTTTTTTTTGCTCAGTGGGCCAAAAACTGTCAATTTTGGGTCCAAATGAGCATTTTTGAATTTTTGATGTTGTAAAGCCTTGAAAGGAATTGGAGCATGTTTATTTAGTGTTTATAATGTTTTTGAGTCATTGGTTTGAGTGCCAAGTCACCGGGAGTCAAAATGCAACTTTTTGAGCAACAAAAGTTGTCAAAAGTTGTCAAAAAGCTGTCAAAAAGTGCAAAAAAGTGATTTTTGGTGGTTTTGGTTAGTTCCAGCTTGTACCTATCCATACAAAGGCTTCAACAAGTTGGCACATGTATAAAAACCATGTTCCCATCATTGTATGGGCAGTTCATGTTGGAAAAGTAAGAAAAGTACTTGTTTTGCTCTTGTTTTTTTGTGAGTTTTAACTAGTTTCCTGCACTTTTGAGAGTACAGATTGTACCATGGCTTCATGAGTCCATACTAATCCTATTTTTGGTTGGTGTGATCTCATTTTATGTTTGAGTAGTGATTTGGAACATGTTTTGTTTGAAGTGCTCTTGAGAAAGGCATTGTTTTGTGGTTCCAATGGAAGATCATTCATGGTCCAACTAATTTCTTCAAAGTCTCTTCATCCATGGCTTTGAGGAAACTTGTTGGACCCTTTGTACATACTGTATCATACATCTATTTTCCTTTTCCAGCAATGCACAAGTGTTTGTAAGCCCATGGAAAGTGTGTGAAGTGAGCAACTTGGCTTGGGTATTCTTAAATTTGTTTGAATGGTACTTTGCTGTTCATAGCACTGTATTTTGAAATGTTGAAGAAGAAATAAGTTGGCAAGAGTTATCATTGCCTTTTACCATCCTTTTCTCTCTCATGACTTGGTTGGATGCAAGAAGCAAAGGTGTAAACAGATTGTAAAACAGTGTGTCACTGTTTCATTGTTGAAATCTCAGTGCCAACCTCCCAAATGGATAGTATTGAATGATGGATTCCTCTTTTATGCATCATGGGAATGTAATTAAAAGTTTTTTCATTGTTAGGAAGATAAGATGCACAATCTGATTGTAAAGGACCTAAATAAGGATCCTAGAAAGGTGTATTCTCTGTCACAGTCTTATAGTGCTGTCATGTTTTGTGGCATCTTTTGAGTGTTCAAACTTATAAGACCCTTGAAGAGGATATATGTATCATTTTACCTTGCCATTAACACCTTTTTGCAGGCCAGGAACAGAGTGAAGAGGCAAATTAAAACAAAAAAAGAAGTGTAAACAGTTTTAAGACTGTTAAAGTGCAGTGATGGCAGGTGTATGAGTAACAGTCATAAAGAATCCTTTCCTATTTGTCTTGCAGGTTGTTACAACTTCTGTCAAGTCTTGGTTGTATTCATATTTGATATACTTCCATTTTATTTGGTTTAGAAATGTTGAAAATGCATGCAAAACATTAAAAACATTGCTGTCCCAGTCCTCTAGACTGTTATTTTTGAGTAAACGCAGCAGTATGACATTTGTTTGACATAATGATAGTATTAGAAGATAAGTTTTGAATCCTTGGGAGTGTTTGGCATATGTCATAGAAAGGTCTAAAACATTTAAATTGGGTCTAATATCATGGAGGAGGTCTTTAATTTGCAAACCCTCACTAAAACCTTCAAAAACCCTTGAAAAATGCCTATTTTGTGGGATAGTCCTCAAATAGTCCGTACAGTACTTTCCATAGAAAAAATCCTTGAGTCCTCATCATAAATAGACCACATCTCCAAGGGTTTTCCATGAAGTTTAACAGATTGAGCAAGGTGAACAATTTTCATTAAAAACTAGGGCTAATTCTAGTAGCCTTTTTGGGGTTAAATTGACAATTTCATGAAATCGGTAAGGAAGGAGAAGCAAATGATTGTTTCAAATCATCAAAATTGATGAGTTAATCCCTGAGACACCCTAATACAAGCTCCACAACATTTCATTAATTCATTTGATCAAAATGACCATTTGAACCTAGAAGTTGCCTTGAGCAAACCAACGTTCTTTGCATCCAAGTTGGACATTTTCATTCTTGAAGGGTGAGGGACAGTCATCATACTTTGTAGACCTGTCCAGATGCTCAATCAATAGATTAATATGATTGAAATCCTTAAATGTGCAAATAAGATTAGGTGAACCATGGTTCTCCAACAGTTGCCCATTCCTGGAAGAGAGGATATTCAGCGAGTTGGACAACCAAACTTGTTCATTTTTGGTGACACACAAGAGGACCTCATTTTAGACTTGAATGCCTTAGCATGGAAGGTAAGTAGGAGTGATTTCCAATACAATAGGGTGCAAGTAGTGTTGAATAGAGAGGAGGAGATAGGAGAAAGGTTTAGAAGAATCCCATTTATGCCTAGGGATTGATTTGGGAAGCACATTGAGAACAAAAGCCCACCAACCTCAAAGAAGACCAACTTCTATTATACCTCCTCATCAATTATGGACAAAAGACTTAATGAAATCAATATCTGAAATAAATTACATTGTTGGATAGCTAAGAGGGAGCTCAAGTTTACTATGGTATTTTTTTTAACTTCATTTAAACACGTGCAAACCTGACGGAGAGCATGACCAAAAATATGTCAAAATTTTCAATATTTTGATAAAAACATGTCTCTAGCCTGAAATGGTCATCCAAACCTTTGGGTTGGATTCCTAAGGAAAATCCAACGCATAGGTTTGGTGTTTCCCAAAGTGGGCCATTTGGCGCGTGCCAAATATGGTGCTCTCCCTATTTGGTGTGCGCCAAATGTGATCAATGGGTTTCCCATCTTGCACATGCCAAATGTGGTCCATATTCCACATCTGGTGCACTCCAAATGTGGTCCATATTCTACATTTGGTATGTGCCAAATAGGGAGAGCACCAAATGTGTACATAGAAACAATTTTTAGTTGAATTTTTGGAACTTGATCTACACTCAAACTCTCTTTCTTGTCTTGTCTACCTCAAATTCTCTTCTTAGCTCCATCTCTACCCTTGCCTCCCTCTTACATTGATTCTCTCAAATGTTACATATTCTTCCCACCCTCTCTCCCCATTTGTTACTTTATTTCCTTGCTTCTTCACCTCAATACCTATCCCTTGTTGTCCCATTAGCTATCTCTCTCCTTGTGTATCTATCTGTACCTATTGTGTCTCTTATAAATCCCTCCTTAGGCTCTAAGTAAATCACCTCTATTTCCCTTATGTATATTTATCTCTCCCTCTCCAATTCTCACCCTACAGGTACTTGCCCCTCTTTCTTGCTTTGTGAACTATCCCATTCACCTATATCTACCTTTACCATCTCTAAGCATCTCAAAAAATCACCATCTACCCCTCCTTCTCTCTTTCTCTTTGTTTCTTTGTCTCTCATTTTATATCTCACTCCCCTCTCTCAATTATGGCCTCTCTCTCCTCTCTCCCCACATGTCAAGGTATCCACCTCTATCCATCTCACATTGAGCTCTCGAGGTATCCATATTCATCCATATCCCGTTACCCTCCTCTATGAACTAGATATCCCATTACCCACCTTTATCTCCCTTCACTCATAGTTCCATATCTCTCTATGAACCAGATCTCTTATTCTCTCTCCCCTTACCTCTTATCTCCCTTCATTCTTATATCCCTACTCTTCTTTGTCTCTCCCCTCTCTAGCTCTCACAATTCCCTTATTCCCCTATCCCTCTATATCTCCCTCTCCATCCTTACACCCATCTCATTCCCTCTCTCACCTCTTTCCCTTAGTCTCTCCCCCACTTTCTTCATGTTTACCTCTCTATCCCCCCTGCCCTCCTTAAACCCCCATCTCACCTCTCTCTCCCCTTTGAGCTTCTCACCTCCCTTTCCCTCTATGTCCTTTATCCCTAAGTATCTCATTCCATTCATGTTTACCTCTCTATCACCCCCACCCTCCTTAAACCCCCATCTCTCCTCTCCCTCCCCTCTAGGCCTCCCACCTCCCTTCTCCTCTATGGCCTTTATCCCCAAGTCTCCCACCTCTCTCTCCCCTCTATCCTCTCACCTCCCTTCCCCTCTATGTCCTTTATCCCCAAGTATCTTATTCCCTTCATTTTTACCTCTGTATCCCCCTCATCCTCCTCAATCTCTCATCTATGCCTCTCACCTCTCTTCTTGTCTATGTTCTTCATCCACAAATATGTCTTTTCCTTCATGTTTACATCTCTATCCCCCCAACCTCCTCAAACCCCCATCTCACCTCTCTCTCCCCTCTAGGCCTTTTACCTCCCTCCCCGTCTATGTCGTTTATCCCCAAGTCTCTCATTCCCTTCATGTTTACCTCTCTATAACCTCCACCCTCCTTAAACCTCAATACCTATCTCTCCCCTCTAGACCTCTCAACTCTCTTCCCTTCTATGTCCTTTATCACCAAGTCTCTTATTCCCTTCGAATGTTTACCTCTATATACCCCCATATCACCCCTCTCTCCCCTCTAGGTTTCTCACCTCTCAAAATCTATCTCACTAGTTAAATCTCCCTAGATTGGCCCATCTTTATCTCCCTTCCCTCATAGTTCCATCTCTCTCTATGAACTAGATCTCATATTCTCTCTCTCCCCTTACCTCTTCTCTCTCTTCATTCTTATAGATCCGTACTCTTCTTTGTCCCTCCCCTCTCTAGCTCTCATAATTCCCTTATTCCCTTATCCCTCTCTATCTCCCTCTCCATCCTTACACCCATCTAATTCCCTCTCTCACCTCTTTCCCTTAATTTCTTCCTCACTCCCTCCTCTCTCTAGATATCTCCCACACTTTCTTCATGCTTACCTCTCTATCCCCCAAACCTTCCTTAAGCCCCCATCTCACATCTCTCTCCCCTTTATGCCTCTCACCTCCCTTCCCCTCTACATGTACTTTATCCCACCTCTATCTCTCTCCTCTAATCCTCTCAGGTCTCCCTTCCCCTCTATGTCCTTAATCCCCAAGTATCTCATTCCCTTCATGTTTACCTTTGTATCCCCCTCATCCTCCTCATGGCCTTTTACCTCCCTTCCCCTCTAGGTCCTTTATAACCAAATCTATCGACCTCACTTTCTTACTCACACCCTTCCTTCTCTAGGTTTGTCCCTCACTTTCTTCCTCACTCTCTCCTCTCTCTAGGTATCTCCCCTACTTTCTTCTTCATTCCTTCCCCTCTCTAGGCATCTCCATTCCCTCCTTACCCCTATCTCTAACTCTCCCGCAATCCCCCATTCTCTCTCTCTCTCTCTCTCTCTCTCTTTGTTCTTGTATCCCTCCTCTTCTTTCTCCCTCCTTCTATAAGTGTCACACCAACTTTATTCTCCCCCTCCCTCCAAATCTCACCCTCCATCCTTACCTCATATGGTTTAGCAAATTGGGTTATAGGGTCCATGATTATTGTATAAGGTCAAGGATTTAGCATATTGGGTCATACAATCTAGGGTATTTGTTATAAGTTTTAAATGGTTTAATTTTTATGGTTGTGGCTATCAAACTATAGGGTATAGAGTATATATTATAGGGTTAAGGGTATTGATTACATGGTTTATAGTATTTGACATATACTTGAATTTTTAGAGTATTTGTATAGAGTTTGGAGTTTTTGATTGAGGCCAAAAGGCTTATGGGTAAGGGTCATGTGTCTATGTGTGTATCTCACTTTTCACCTCCCTTCTCTCTTTTTGTTTTCCTCTTATCACTCTCCAAATTTTTTCCAAATTTATCAAAAGTTAAAAAATTTCAATGGAAGTCATTTGGCTAGCACCAAATATAGTGCCATATTTGGCGCTAGCAAAATGAGCCGCACTAATAAATGGTTATATGAGACCCTTGACCCGCGATCCAAGCCCACATTCTCTCATTTTGTCTGCTTTCTGCGCATGATCAGACAAAAAAATGCATTTTGCATGGTGTTGACATTTTATACAAGGTTATTTTATACATTCCATCAGCTCCCCACCACCTTTTTTTTCATTTGGCAACGTCGAAGAGGAAGAACATAGTTTTTTTGATCAAATTTGAATAATTGAGGTAATATTTTCTTATTTTTAGAATTCAAATACTTATTAAGTGTTATTTTGTTTAAATGTTAGAATAAAAGTGTTTTGTCAAAATTGATTATAATCCTATTAGATTTACATTAGATTTAAAAATGGATTTGAAGGAAGTTGCATAAGAAAATTATTTGTTTAGTGGTTTAAAACAAAATTTGCAATTTCATACATCCTTTTTAAGATCTTATGAAATAATTTAAAAAAAGAATACATGAAATAATTTCAATTTCATATATCCATTTTAACATATGCATAATTAGGACAGTCATAGATGCATCAGGATTGTCCTAACATAATTAGGATAGTTATAGATGCATTAGGAATTCCCCTTATGCCTCTTGAAATCTCTTTATGAACTAACTTTATTCTCTTTTATGTGCATGTACATGTATAAATCATCATCATACCGAGGAAACGACCAAAAAATGTAACACCAGAAGAGTGTGAAGCTAAGAATGCGAAAAAAAGAGAAGGGATGAAGCAACTTCATGAAGCAAGGAAATTGAATACCATAGAAGAAGAGGTTCCAATTGAAGAGGAACATGAAATATCCATCCAATCTAAGAGAGAGACAAAATTGGCCACACAAAGGCAATGGATGCAAAACCTTCGTGCAATGAGACAATTGAATCCTGAGGTTGAGAGCATGTCATCTACCACAATTCAAGTTGAAGGCACCCCATCTCTTACATCTCAAGTTGAAGGCACACCATCTCTTATTGGCACACCGTTGGCATCTACAACATATCATATTGAATGCACTCCCTCTATGACATTTGACATTGCAATTACTTCATGATTGGCATCAAGTATTGGAGCTACACCATCTTGTACACCTTAATTTCAAGGTATGTCATCATTTTCATCTCCAGTTGAAGGTATGCCACCTATCCCTAATCTTGAGGTAACTCAAAGTTTGAGAACACCTCCTAGAGTTTTTCATAGAAATCCTAAGTATTTGATTGATATTTTTGCTAATGTTTTGAAACCAATGGTTGACAAGATTCCAAAGTGTACTTGTCAAAGACATCCTAACCGGATATGGAAAATATTTTTTGAGCCTTTAAATGAGATGGGAAGATGTCAACTATTTGTTGAAATGAAGAAATCTGAAATTTAGGCCCATAATGAAGATTCTTGGGTTAAGAACATCGATTGAATCAAGTGACAAATCTATTGTGAAGAATTTGATGAATGCATATGTTAGTGTTGGTTCTAACTCACACACAAAAGATAGTAATGCCACACGATGTGTCATTACATCAACAATTGTAGGCACTCAAACTAAGAAATCTTGCCTCATTACAAAGACACGTAAAGAATTGAAGATAACTAGGCAAACTCTAATGAGAGCTATGGTAAGGTGAAAAAGAGTGGAGGATCCATATAACAATGAGTTATGGGCATTTTTTGGTAGATTACTGTAGAAAGATAAAGCAATTGTTGAAGCCTTGAGATCCCTAATTGAAGATTTTTGGAAGAATAACACAAGGGTCTCTCCAAATAAAAGAGATGTTGTAAGAAGGAGGATTGGTAGTAAAATCTATGATCCACATCCAAAACCATTTTTGGATATGACTCAAACACAATTTTTTGCCAAGTTTCAATGTATGTATCCTCAAATTAAAATTAGTCAAAGATTCTTTGAAATGGTAAATCCTTTTTATGTCAAAATAAATCACACACACAAAACTTCTTGTTGTAGATTACATATTGAATTTTCTAACAATTATGATGTTTACCAACACATATGTATAGATTTGCATGCTAACAATATTTTGTAGGAATGCAACATAAATGGTCCATTGACATCTTCAAGGGAATTCATATCTAGCATCTTATGTGAAAGAGTAGATGGTCAACTATATTACAACAAGTTTTGCTTGGATGGCACATGGGTTCATTGTGATGGATTGCAACATTTACAAATTTGTCAACATATGGATATTGGACAAGAAATTGGTAATGAATTAGTGGAATTTGGAAAATGTAAGACAGTGGCCTACATGGTAAAAGATGGAAAAGAAGCAAAAAGGTGTGAATTGGTTAGTGAGAAGATTCTAGTGTATCAGTTTATGAGCATCTTTCATGAGAATATAGTGTATGAGTATGCAAGGTATAACCATCAAGCTCATTGGTTGGACTCACAATTTAAGTTATGCAAGGACACATTTCCATTTCATACAATCATTTCAATTGTTGACTTTGTAGAGAACTACACACTACAACCGCAGAATGAGGTGCAATCACAATATTACAACTCCACACAAGTTGCTATATTTGTGCACATAGAATTCATTCATGCACATGATAGTATGGAAGAGGACAAGAAGATATTGATGGAGTATCATTTTTACATCAGTGATGATTGCTCACACTCTATAGAGTTTGTGCAAGGTTGTTTTTAAGATATTCTACGATGATTTGGCTAGCCCAGGCATATCATTCCATCAACATATCATATGGTCAGATAATTGTGCATCACAATTTAAGAAATCTTGGATGTTTTATTGGTTGAGTAGGATACATAAGTTGAATGCTATTTAGCATATATGGGATTTCTCTGAGGCTGGGCATGGAAAAGAGGAGCATGATGGTGCAGGAGCATTTATTAAAAGAGCTTTAGCATGAGAAGAGTTAAAGTACAAAGATAATGCAAACTTGAAAGATGCAAAATCAATTGTTTAGTGGCGCAATGGTACAATTGGTCCAGGTAATCAAGGTAAGTCTTTAGTTCACATATTTTTTTGGTTGGTACATGATACTAACATTGCAAAATTTGAAGATTGTTGTACATTGACAGGATCGAGTGAGCTACACTCTTTCAAAAGCTCTAATGTAGGTTCATGGACTATCCATACATGATGGATGGCATGTTATTGTTGGTGGATGAATGGTGTATGAGGCCTCTAATCCCACTTGAGACATATTGACCTCTGAGTGCACTACAACTCACACAGATGGAAGCATCGATTGACTTTGACCGTGTGTCAAATTTAGTCCAACCAGGTAAACTATCCACATGCAAATTTTTGTACTTCAATATTTTACCTTAGTTGTTTTCTAAATTCTTCTCACTTTATCATTGCAAGGCATGTTTATACAGTTATTGCAATTGAAGACAATGAAGAAGGAACAAATTATTACCTGTGTCATTATGTGGACGCAAAAAAGAAATTGGATGGCCCTGTGGTAGATGGAGAAAAAATTGAGTACCCTAAAAGATCAATAGTTGTTACTGGTACATGGCTTAGAAGGTAACCAATGAAGAAGTGTAACTTGTGGTTGTTTGAGGACTTCAAGACACATAGGAAGATTCTTCATTATTCTAACCTTGTTGTAGCTTCAAATGTTCCTTTGATTAGATACGAGGGTAGATCACTAAACAAGAACCTATGGGAGGTTCTTGAGTCTGACCATGAGGCCATACTAGACATGATAAAGAGTAGAGCAGATCCAGATGGTTCATTGGATTAAATGTAAATGTCAAAAATTGTAATATCAATCATATTTGGATATATGTACATGACTTGTATTTTTTGACTACTCGAGGCATTGTAATATAAAAATTTGTGTTTTTGTCCTGTTTTGTGTGATTTTATGTAAATAATGTCATTTTGGACCATTAGAGATCACATCGGATCATTTTGTGAAGTTTTAGGCTAATATGGTAAAAGATGTAAAAATTGCTCATTTGTTGTCAATCACTCAAAGTGTGAAAAATTGTCAAAATTCGGCATCATTTTTCTCAATGTTAGTGACACGTAAGAATGAGTCATCTGATCATATGGGTTCATGAGATGGTACTCTAAAAAAGACTCTCTTGGTTTAGGTAGACTCTGATCCAATTGCTCGTGGTGACACTTTCTTGGTTGTGACAAAAAGCATCACATGAGTACAATGAAAAGTTGCACAATGCCCCATCTTTCAATCCGCTCATCATGGAAATGAACCGTTAGTATGTACATGTTTAGGTGGTCGAGTTTATGCTAGGAATTCCTTTGTTCCTCTATCAAACTCACCCGATCGATGTGGGCCAGACCCTAGCAGCGAAATCGCTTAAGTACTTAAGTTCACAAGGTGCTTAAAGTTGTCAATATTCGGCATTGCATTTATCGGTGCCTGTGAATCATAAGAACAAGCCATCTAATCCTATGAGGTCATGTTATGGCACTCTAAAAAGGTCTCTCTCGGTTTAGGTAGACTCGGATCCAATTGCTCATGGCACACTTTCTTGGTTGCGACAAAAAGTGTTAGATGAGTTCAATGAAAAGTTGCACAATGCCCCATCTTTCAATCTGCTCATCGCAACACTAAACCATCAGCTCATACGCATCTGGGTGATCAGGTTTACGCTAGGAATACCTTTGTTTTTCTCTCCAACTCATCCGATCGATGCGGGCCACACCCTAGCAGGGAAATTGCTTAAGTGCTCAATTTGCTCAAAGTTGTCAATATTTGACATCACGTTTCTTGATGCTTGTGAATCATAAGAATGAGCCCTTTGGTCCTACAGGGTTGTGTTATGGCACTCTAAAAAATCCTCTCTCGGTTTAGGTAGACTTGAATCTAATTGCTCGTGGCGATACTTTCTCGGTTACGACAAAAAGCGTTAGATGAGTTCAATGAAAATTTGCACATTGCCCTATCTTTCAATCCGCTCATTGTAGCACCAAACCGTCAGCTCGTACACATCTGGGTGGTTAGGTTTATGCTAGGAATGCCTTCATTGTTCTCTCCAACTTGTCCAGTCATTGTAGGCCACACCCTAGTAGCGAAATCACTTAAGTGCTCAATTTGCTCAAAGTTGTCAATATTTGGCATCGCGTTTCTTGGTGCCTGTGAATCATAAGAACAAGCCATCTGATCCTACGGGGTTATGTTATGGCACTCTAAAAATGACTCTCTCAGTTTAGGTAGACTCAGATCCAATTGCTCGTGGTGACACTTTTTCAGTTGCGACAAAAAGCGTCAAATGAGTTCAATGAAAAGTTGCACAATGCCCCATCTTTCAATCCCCTTGTCGTGGCATTGAACCGTCAACTCGTATGCATCTAAGTGGTTGGGTTTACACTATGAATACCTTCATTTTTCTCTCCAACTCGTCTAATCGATGCAGGCGACACCCTAGTAGCAAAATCGCTTAAGTGCTCAAGTTGCTCAAAGTTATCAATATTCAGCATTGCGTTTCTCAGTGCCCATGAATCATAAGAATGATCCCTCTAATCCTACAGGGTTGTGTTATGGCACTCTAAAAAATCCTCTCTTAGTTTAGGTAGAATTGGATCCAGTTGCTCGTGGTGACACTTTCTCGATTGCGACAAAAAGCGTTAGATGAGTTCAATGAAAATTTGCACAATGCCCCATCTTTCAATATTCTCATCATGGCATCGAACTGCCAGCTCATAAGCATCTAGTTGGCTGAGTTTATGCTAGGAATGCCTTCATTTTTCTCTCCAACTTGTCCGATCGATGCGGGCCACACCCTAGCAGTGAAATCGCTTAAGTGCTCAAGTTGTCAATATTTGGCATCATGTTTCTCAATTCCCATGAATCATAAGAATGAGCCCTCTAATCCTATGGGGTCATGTTATGGCACTCTAAAAAATCCTCTCTCAGTTTAGGTAGACTTGGATCCAATTGCTCATGGTGACACTTTCTCGGTTGTGACAAAAAGCGTTAGATGAGTTCATTGAAAAGTTGCACATTGCCCCATATTTGAATCCGCTCATTGTGGCATTGAGCTATCAGCTCATACGTGTCTGGGTGGTCAATTTTATGCTAGGCATGCCATTATTTTTCTCTCCAACTCATTTGATCCATGTGGGCCACACCCTAGCAACAAAATCGTTTAAGTGCTCAAGTTGCTCAAAGTTGCCAATATTCTGCATCGTGTTTCTCAATGCCCGTGAATCATAAGAACAAGCCGTCTGATCCCACAGGGTTGTGTTATGGCACTCTAAAAAATCCACTATTGGTTTAGGTAGACCTAGATCCAATTTCTCATGGTGACACTTTCTTGGTTGCGACAAAAAGTGTCAGATGAGTTCAATGAAAAGTTGCACAATGCCCAATCTTTCAATACGCTCATCATGGCACTGAACCGTTAGCTCATACGTGTCCAAGTGGTTGGGTTTATGCTAGGAATTCCTTCATTTTTCTCTCCAACATGTTCGATCAATGCGGGCCACACCCTAACAACAAAATCGCTTAAGTGCTCAAGTTCCTCAAAGTTGTCAATATTTGACATACTATTTCTTGGCACTTGTAAATCATAAGAATGAGCCATCTAATCCTACAGGGTCATGTTATGGTACTCTTAAAAATCCTCTCTTGGTTTAGGTAGACTTAGATCCACTTTCTTGTGGTAAAACTTTCTCGGTTGTGACAAAAAGTGTTAGATGAGTTCAATGAAAAGTTGTATAATGCTCCATCTTTCAATCCGCTCGTTGTGACACTGAGCCGTCAGCTCGTACGCATTAGGGTGGTCAGGTTTATGCTAGGAATGCCTTCATTTTTCTCTCCAACTCATCCGATCGATGCGGGCCACACCCTAACAGTGAAATCGCTTAAGTGCTCAAGTTGCTCAAAGTTGTCAATATTCGGCATCGTGTTTCTCGACGCCTGTGAATCATAAGAACAAGCCATCTAATCCTATAGGGTCATATTATGACACTCTAAAAAAGTCTCTCTTGATAAATATTAGGGGGGGGGGTGAATTAGTATGCCCAAAAACTCAACCAAACTCTTAAGTAATTTTATTGCAGATTGGTATAGTAGTTTGAACAACAAATCAGTTAAAACACAGATAAGCCAAATAGAAAATAAAGCATTCACCCACATAAGCACAATCACCATAACACAAGATGGTTTGACATGGAAACCCAAATGGGAAAAACCATGGTGAGTAAAACTCACAAGTCAACTATCTACAGAATAGTAACCAAACCGGTCAAGGTCAGACCGGTTACGGTCTTACAATGTTCTTCACCAGAACAGATCCTATTAGGAATCTAGATCTCTGTTAGGAGATAAGTCATGTTAAAGAATACCCTGTTAAAGGATTTCAGATCCACAACTGTGAACCACCTTGTTAGAGGATTTACAATAGGCTTGACTGGGGCTACCTGGTTAAGGGTTTCAGACTTGTCAAAGAGATTAGTAATCAACAAGTGAATGATCTAGAAAATAGCACAAAATGCTTGATTAGATCCTTGACTGCTCTTTGTTAATGGATTGCAACATTACTTCAGTCTTCTATCCTTTGCATGTTCAATCTCTATCACACGATGCTTCTATAACAATTTCACTCTACAACACACATACACACATACTGAAAACCCTATACATGATGTCCTTAAATAGGAATCTGATTTCATGTCGGTCCAATGAGATTGGATTACAATTTCCTAGGTTCAAAGCATCTAGACATATTCGGTAACATGACACAGAAACACCACCAAAGTGTCAGTGGATGATAACTCGTCACACTTTACAATTTTACCGGTTTAACACAGTATATCGATTAATGAACAAAGACTGGTAAACTGGAACATAGTGTTCCAATCAAAAAGATTATTTGCTGATAGGGGTCCTCTTTCTACTTGAGGTCTTCAGTGATGCTTTGACCGGTAAGCATCTTCTGCAAAACACCGATAGTATTCTGTAAACAAAGACTATACATTCAATGGAATATAATACCGGTGTTATCAATACAACACATATTACCGATGGAGAATATCTCAGACATAAAATAAGTGTGTGTCCATCAATGACAATCACAACTAAACATCATCAAAATGCCAACAATCTCCCCCTTTCGCATTGATGGCAACACGTAGGAAAATTTGACATCTAAGTTCTTCCAAAACAAAAATAGATGTCATAATCAAAATTGCTCCCCCTAAGCATATAAATTACTCCCTTTGCCAAAATTATAAGCATGTGTGAATTCAATGCTACTCCCCATAAAATTTTCATGAATACTAGTCCCCCTTTGCCAACAATGACAAAGTAATACAAAACATAGTGGGTTTACAACTCCCTTGATTTACCAAAATCATATTGCATAACATAAAAAATAGAGTATATGTTTATGACAATAAAGAGTAAAACTTTTCAAAAATAGATTTAAAGTTTTTCAGAAAATCCTTCATGTCTATTGACTAGGTATCTAGGAGTGAGGTAGAAATTTCACTCTGAGTCTTCATATGGAAATCTAACTCCTCCATGGAATCGATGGTGCCTAATTCTTGTGTAACAATAATAGCCTCCATGTTCAGAAAACACTTCTGAAGAACCTGCAATTTTGGTAATACAAGCAACTGGAGCTCCTACAGATCTTGAGTTCGCTTGCAGATCTCTAATTCAATCTTTGCAATCTGATGCTAGTGAGTGTGAACAGTCTACCCATACACTGTGAAGGAATCATATGGCAATTTGAAGTTGCCTATATACTTCTTTAACACCGATTGGAGTTGACTCTTTTTCTTCAAAGCATCATCACAGAATAGATTGGGCTGGCATATTTTGCTCAACAATTTATGTCCTTCAGCCATTGCCAGATTGATATCATCCCTCTAGTGGATCAGTTTGTCTTTGTCTTTATTAAATTGCTTCACTAGTGCAACTTTGAGTTCCTTTTCATGGTTTTTCTTTGTAGTGGCCTGGGCAACATCTTCCAAACATTATACTTGATCATCCATGATTGTGCAATGATGTTTTAACTGGACCAAAGAGGAATTGGTACCAGGAAGACTAGTACCGAGAACTAAGTTGGAAAGAGTGTCAACAACAGATTGAATGACATCCTATTCTTTCTTCCTCCTTAGTTCTTCCAATCTTTCCTGAGCTAGTTGAATACTCCTTAGTAGCTCATTTTCATCTACTGATTGGGTAAGACAGGCAAGAGTCAAATCGCTGTGACTAGTGGGATCAACCTATTTGGTTTGATTTCCAGTTGCCTTAGGAGTCTGTCCTCCTTCCTTTGATTTGTTCTCCTCTTGTTTCCTCTTCTCCCGCTCTTCTTTTTCCTTGGCCTCCTTGTCAACCTTTTCTTTCTCCTCTTTCTCCTTCTCCACTTTCTTCTTCTCTTCTTCTTCTTTCTTCCTCTCTTCTTCTTTCTTCCTCTCTTCTTCTTTCTTCTTCTCTTCTTCCTTTTCTGCTCTCTCTTTGTCTTATTTTTCCTTCTCTGCTCTCTCCTTGTCTTCTTTTTCTTGCTCTACTCTTCTTTTCTCCTATATCTCTTTCTCTTGTTTCTCTTTCTCCTGTTTCTCTTTCTCAACTTTCTCTTTTGCCCCTTTCTCAACTTTTTCTTTTTCCACTCTCTCCTCTTTAGCTTTATCTTTCTCTAGAGTGGTGTCCTCAACATCTAGTGCATCAAGATCAATGGGGTCATTTTGCTCTACTATTCTTTCACCCTGATTATTGAAAAATTCATCCAGTTTGGATGTAGATAGGTCAGGCTCTTGCTCAGCCTATCAATTTGCTTTGGATACCTTCTACATCTTGACAATTGCTTTAGCCTGCAGATGGGTGTCTTTTTCCACCTCAAATATTTTACCTCCAAGTAGTTGAAGTCTTCTTCTTCTCATGAAAAACATTCCTTTGACCTTAGCAATAATCTCAAACAATTCTGAATTTGAGGCATCTGGAAAATATTGAGCAAAAAATTTCTCCCTGTTTTCTTATTCCTTTTCAATGGTAATGCTCCATTTATTATCCAAAGAATCATACAAAGATTTAGAAGTAACTGATTTAATATCGGTAGGTGACCGATCATTATCACATAAATACTTAATAAGTTCTTGTTAAACATCCTCCTTTTCACTATCATTGAAATCATCAAGAACATTCCTTCTAATATTCTTTATGGTCCTTTGATAATGTGTCATAGGATTGTAAGAAGAAATATATATATTTATCGGTGCGGAGGTTGTAGGAACATTACTAGTTGTCTTCATCTTCTTACCCGGTTGCCTCGTCTTTATTTTTTCTTCCGATTCAGTGTCTCCTGAATCCTATGTGTTATTCTTGGTTTTTCTCTTCCTTTCAAATACCTTTGGCGGAATGGCCTCCGGTTTCTTTTTGGCAAGTGACCTCTTGGTCACTTTAGGACTAGCTGTAGATGCAAATGGTGTCGATGCCGATGACACAACTTTCCTCTTCTTCTGCTTTGGTACTTCAATAGGTTTGATCGTCTTTGAGTAAGTACTAGTCCTCTTCTTCTTTGGACCAAGTGGTGAAGCAAGTAGGGTAGAGGCATACCCTATGAGTATATCATTTAACACTTACTAGCCCATAGGATCAACTTCATCTTGTCTAGGCTCAACCGCTTCCATTATGCAATGATCCACTTTGATTGTGAAGCAGATATCATCTTCATACTTTTTAACCAGATCACCTGATATTCTCATTCTCTGGTTCATCTTCAATCTAAACTCATCAAAATACCTATTCAGAGTCTCCAGATAAGTAGATCCCACTACTTGCAAACTCTCCTTGATTTGTCTTGAGACTGGTAGGTCAGTTGACTATTGAACATCATCGATCCTAGGAAAATACCCTTGAAAATAGAAAAACAACCTGACAAGTAGTTGACCAAACTTAAACCTTATTGCCTTGTCCTCTTTGATGGATTTCAGATTCTCCATGAGTTGTTTTTGCATGCAGGTACATAATTCATATTTTGTATCTTCCTTGATCATCTGATAAGTGGCATGCATCACAACTGTAGGAACATAATTCATTCTACTAGCATAAAATAATCTATACCTGATCACCATGCATGCATACTTCACCAAGTCATCTCTTATGGTGTTTACAGTCATTGCCCGCTAATCGCTCACAGAATCGGTGAGCTCTGTCACTTTGACTTTAGTGATCTTGCGAAGAATAGGGATTTCTCCAACATTGCCGAAACTAGTCACGGCATGGATTGCCTCCAGTGTGATATCATGGGTTCACTCAAGATACATCTTGTCACCATGAACACTACTAAGAATAATTCTTATGTGATCATCTGTGAATTCTTTGAAAAAATACACTGCATTGTGAAATTTCTTCTTCTTGATCACACTATATTCTAGCTTAATCTTCTTGTCTTTCCCACAAAACAAACTTAACTGAGAGTGAATCACTAGAGACCCTAGGTCTTCTAGTTTGCAATCAATGTAGCCTGAAACATCCCCTTCGACAATGACTCTGATGGGAATTTGAGATAGGGTATTATATTTTACCTTTTTCCTAAGAAACTCATATGACTCCTCAGGTTCGGTAGAACTAGAGGGGATTTTGGATGTAGAGGCCATGTCTAAATAATTTCGAATGATGAGAGAATTCGACAAAAAATACCTTTTCACTCCGAACTAGGGTTCACTGATTTTGAGCACAACACACTTCTCCAAAAGCTTTTTTTACCACTCTGACCTCCACTCTGGATAACTTGAAATGACTGCAAAATCTTGTGCAAGATTTCTTTTTGGATTCTTTCCTATGCAAGATTGATTGCTCTTGTTTCACTGCTCAAGCTAGAAAAATTCTCCTTTGAAAATAGGTAAGTAAAAATGATGACAAAAGTCACTTTTAAACATGCTCCTACCTACCATAATAAATGCATCACCAATAGGGTACAAACCCTAACTTTACCACTTCATTTCTTCTATCGGTTGACAGGTAACCGATACCAATAAAAACATTTTACCAATATACATCAGGGGTCTGAAACATCGTTACCGATATGTTCCCCCTTAATCTTTTCGAAGCTTAATTTGCCGGTTCAGGGGTCTCCACATTGGGTGTGGAAAGTGGTACATCTTGTGGCTTCTCTTCAAATTTCTTCTTCCAAATTCTATCCATATCGGCCTGAACGGTTTCAACATCAACCTTTCCTTCTGGGTTGACCAGTATGTCTCCTGATGGATTCTTTTTCAGTCTGCATATTCTGGCAATATGTCCCAGTTTGTGACAATGATAGAATACCATACCAGGTTCTCTCCATGTTCTAGTGTTCACATTTCCATTCTTCCTCCTACATTTTGCAGCAGTGTGACCACTACCACGACAGATCAAACAAGTTTCTCTCCAACTGTTTTCCACTCCATAACCATTTGACTGGTTATCATAAGTTCTGTACTAGTTTGGGTTCTAGTTTATAGGAGGTTCCGAGACAACTCCTTTAGATCTTGGTGCATAACGTCCAAGTCTATTCATAACTGATCTGCACTCAAAAGATCTATGCCCAAACTTGTTGCATGCATAACAATGACCATTAATTCTATCGGTTCTAGCATTGTGGTTGTACACATTATTTTGCATGTAAGGAAAATTATTGTAAGTCTTACTTCTACACATATTGGCAAAATGTCCTTCCTTATGGTAGTTAAAGCATATAGGTTTGAAGTTTGCCTTACCTTTGCTTCGGTTGATCTTAGGTGCCGATTGCTCCTTTGGTGTATCATTCTTGGTTCTAGAGATTTCACCTTCCTCATATGCAGAGAAACCAAGTCCAGAGGTATCCTTCGATGGCTTCATTGTTTCCAAGTTTTGGTCAAACTTTGCAGCACTCCAGTTGAACTTTGCAAGTATCTCCTTTGTCTCTGCAAGTTCCTTGGAAATAACATCATTGGTTTTCATCAAGGTTTCATTATGAGAAATGACTGCATTGAGGCCTGCTTGCATTTCTTCTTTTTCTTCCTTACCCTCTTGCAGATAAGTGGTAATGGTACCAATTTCTTGTTTCAATGTAGAGATCTAATGCACCTTGTCCTTCACTAGATCTTCAGCTTTTCTTCTATTTTCTAGCTCCTGACTCATCCTAATAGTCAATCCTTCCAGTTCCCTCCTTAGGTTATGTGTAGGGGAAAAAGCGAGACTAGGACAATGTACCCTAATCCTAACTTTTGACACACATTGCGGAATACGAAAGAGCCTAGAGATATCGCACGGTTGGCTACTTCTTTTGGTGAAAGAGAGAGCCACGGGATATCTATTAGGATTTCTATTCCCTTGTTGAAATTGAAAGCTAAAATGATACAAGTTCAAACCCTAACCTCGAAATGTAAGTATGAACTAGTAACAAGTTTGCAGAATTGAGATTAAACAATGAACAGCTGTAAATGTAAAGATAAAATAAGAATGCAGATATGTACCTGGAGTCGAAATCAGATTGAAAATGTTCAGGACGGGGGCGCGGGCGCCACTGTCCTGAAAACTGCACCGAAAACCGCTGTTTTGCACCCTGAAACACTGTCTAGAAACTGTCGAAAAGCTGTCTGTTCGGAGGACCAGGGCGCCAAGTGCCTCTGTCCCAGGGACCAGGGTGCCCAGCGCCCCTGTCCTGGCAGGACCAGGGCGCCCAGCGCCCCTGTCCCAGTCTTCTGAGTTGCAATTGCACATAGAGTTCTGTCTTAGTCTCCTCTTTCCGGATCTGTGTCCTGCGGCGTCGTCTGAATCCTGAAACCTGCAATAATATCTGAAAAGGGGGAAGGGCGGCTATATAGGGTTTTGCCTTAGTCAAACCCCCACTTTGGTGATTTCCACCTCCACGAATAGCCAAGTTGTTTTGTAAAATGTATTGTGTGTGCAGACCTAGTGTGTGTGCAAGGTCCAAAATGCAAGAAAGCAAACTAGAGCAACCTAGAAAGTAAACCCTAATTGCTTGTAAATGATAATGCAAATGCTCTAAATCAAGATGCAATGTGATCTAAAGCATGAATAAATGATATATCAAAGCTTATGTAAGGACATGAAAACAATATGAAATCATACCCAACCCTCAAGGGAGGAGTACAAGCCAATCTTCAGTCGGTAATCTCCTATTGTTCTTCAATGTCTTCCAAGCCCTAATTGGATGAATGAATGAATTTGATAGATGCTTGATAGAATGATGTTGAGTGTTGTTGAAGTCTTCAAAGATCTGCTCTTTCGCTGCATATGAAGTTCCTGGAAACAAAAATCGGATCCCTTCAAATGAGGAAAGAGAGCTTTTATGTATGAAACCCTAGGTCGTAAATTCGTATTTTGGCCGACCTAGAGATTGAATATCCCGCCAATTTCTTGGGGTTAAGCTTTATTTTATGATTGGATCGTGCTCCCAAAATTTTGGGAAAAATGTCCGGGACCATGTTGCATGGGCGCCATGGTCCCGACAACTTTTCACCAAATTTTCAGGGCCGTCGGATATGATGATTTTAGAGAGAATCCCGAAGTTACAGGTGATTTCGAGATGTTTAGACCCCGAAACAAAGCCCCCAAGTTCGAAATAGGATTTAATTAGGGTTTTTTATTAAGTGATGTATTGGAGGAATAAAATGCGAAGGGCGCGCTTTAGTGAAAGGGCCCTACTTTATGATGTAGAGAATGATGAAATAAAACTTTAGACCTAATTAATTTGATTAATTAAGTGCTTAAGGAGAAATGCAATGCAGAATGCAAAATGCGCTAAGGCGGGTGCTAAACTAGGTGTGAAATTGTACCACCCTAGTGAGTGCGTACAATTTGCGACGCTACATTTAGCCCCCACTTTAGCGGTCATATGAGTACTACGTGCATATGCAAGCTAAAGTACAGAAAAGTAAACATTATTTGAAAAAGGATATATCCATAAGTCGTCGGACGAAGCCCCCAACGGTATCTGCAGTACACAGTTAGGAACCACACCCTACAAAACAAACGTTAGATCACAAAATCACCTAATGCTTACTAGGGAAAGTGATGAAATCTGTGAGTAGCTATATGCCCCCCCCTGTTTCGACTTGCTTATTTAGGAAGGTGAAACAGGGTAGCATGTTTACTTGCGACAAATTGTGTAATAGAGTGTTGATGAGGGGTGTTCACTAAATAGGCTTCATCAGAGCACTTTTTGGAACATTCCGAGAGTAGGAGAAGGAAAATACGATTCCAACGCAACAAATGGCTCGAAAATCGCATCTCCCAAACCCAAGTTATGATAAAATGAATGATAGGGGAAAAATTAGGGTTTCGAGAAGTAAGAATAGACAAACGAGAGTATATACTTTGAAAGTGACACTTGTATTCGTCACTTTGCCGATTTCAGGATACTATTCAGTGTAGTGGAGCCCACCTAGTCATCATGCCTTCACGATGATCGGAGCGTCCCACGAGGATCGAGATCCTGCGCCAGGCCGTGATCGACGACGAGCCACTGGACGAGGTGAGTTGACTGAACGTTTGACTTTTGATTTCTCGCATGTTTGACTTTTCCGTGATCGAATGCGGACCCTGAACGCTGACCGGGGCCCACCTAGGGCGGCCTGGTCCCTGAGGGGCGCCCTGGTCCCCCCAGGGTGCCCTGGTCCCTGAGGGGCGCCCTGGTCCCCCCAGGGCGCCATGGTCCCTAACAGGGGCGCCATGGTCCCTGCAGGGCGCCATGGTCCCTAACAGGGTGCCATGGTCCCCTCAGGGCGCCATGGTCCCTGACAAGGCGCCATGGTCCCTGACAGGGCGCCATGGTCCCCAATCAGGGCCTGGCGAGGGGTTACAAGGCAAGCATTCAATGTTCAACAGTTTGCATTTGCGATTTCGATGATTGAGTACTGATTTTGGTCATGTTTTCATTTTGTAGGGTCTCCCGTACATGAGAGAGCACACAGCGGGACACATCCTTCGCACTTTGCAAGACCAAATTCCACGGCTGACTCAGTCAGAGAGAGACACCCTATCGATAGTAGGATTGTGGTACATGATTCTTATGCCGGCCATTCGGTTTCATCCTGCGATGCTAATGGCACTGATGGAGAGATGGGATCCTGACACCTGTACCTTTCACCTTCCGGTAGGAGAGCTGACGGTCACACTCGAGGATGTGTACCGTATACTACGTCTTCCTATCAGAGGAGCGACAGTCACATATGCGACTGATCGGGTAGCAGAGGATCATCAGAGGGAGCAGATGTACTGCATAGGGAGAGTCATGCCGAGCGAGACGAGAGGTCGTATCATGGTCAGCTGGCTCTTACATCCTACCGGAGAGATACCACTTCTGAGATGCCTCATGATAGCCATCATAGCACTAGCCGTCTGCCCTAATGGGCGAGGGACACACATGCATGGGGGCCTCACATGGTGTATCAGAGGGATGGAGAGACATAGGAGAGTTTATGCATGGGGTCAGAGTATGCTTGCACATCTCTATCACGACCTTGAGGAGTATGTATTCGGACAGGGTTGTAGTTTGATGACATGCACACTTCTGCAGGTGTGGATCTTAGAGCACTTCACATGCACCAGGCCCGTCGGCTATCCACTGAGTATAGCGAGCGAGCGACCTAGGGTGTTCGCTTATCCACTAACCAGCGAGTGGAGATTTGGGGATTTGTTGTATTGGAGAGTGACTATTGACAGACTGACATCCGAGGTGATAGTGTGGAGACCTTACCTACTGATGCACAGATGGGATGGTATGGAGAGACAGTTAGCATGTTTACAGAGGAACCGCCTACTATGAGGACGATATGCACACATCATAGTCCCCTTCTACTTCGACCGAGTACGGAGGCAGTTCGGACTAGAGCAGTGTGTTCCAGCCGATGTGCCCATCTATACTCGACACTCACGGGTCCTTCCCAGACCTAGAGCAGTAGCGAGACCGACGGTGGATGATATTGAGACGACAGACTTAGAGGGATCTGATCAGGATGTAGTCACTGACTATTCTGCAGAGCCTGGAGCACAGCGTAGATATGTTTCATGGTTCATGAGATCATATCCAGGTCCTATCTTTCCACCAGATCATCCGACAGGCTATCCGGGCCCATGGAGACATGGAGATCGAGACGAGGATGAGGGATCCAGGTCAGAGGAGCCAGATGAGGGAGAGAGTCATGAGGAGACGGGAGATCCTGATCCACCTACAGGCGATCAACCCAGTGACGAGGAGGAGGAGGAAGCAGATAGAGAGGAGGACGAGGAGGATGCAGGTGATGATGCGGATGAGGATGAGGATGATGAGAAGGAGGATGAGGAGGATGATAGAGATGATGCGGATGAGGATGAGGATGATGAGGAGGATGATGAGGAGGATGATAGAGATGATGAGGAGGAGTCGGATGCAACTCCCCACCATTCAGGAGACGATACCATAGCTCTGGATCCACCTTTTATTCCCCAACAGGAGGAACAGGAGGCGATACGGAGACCTATCACCAGTACCATCTAGCCTACACCCATCGTGGATAGAGTATTCGAGTGAGGGGAGCCTAGCGATTCCCAGTCACAGATGCTACCATATCATGATCCCTACTGGCGCGAGGGAGATCCAGGTATAGTAGGTTTATATTGATTGATTAATGCTTTGATGATATAGAATGGTACTAACAAAGATCTATTCTACTGCCACAGCTAATGTGCAGGACTGGTGTTCCTTGATTCAACAGGCAATGACAGACATCTCCATGATAGCACAGATTCCTAGTTCCTCACAGATTACCTACAGGCCTCAGGGGAACACGGGTCGGCATGAGGATTTGTTTTTCCCATTCCGTTTACAGGTAGATATATGGAGGGAGAGAGAGAGAATCCTATCAGAGGATCTCCGTCAGGCACGGCAGAGAGAGGGAGTCCTATCAGAGGATCTCCATCAGGTGCGGTAGAGAGAGAGAGTCCTATCAGAGGATCTCCATCAGGTGGGGCAGAGAGAGAGAGTCTTATCAGAGGACCTCCAGCAGGTGCGGCGAGATCTAGTAGCGGCCCAGACCGAGGCTACCACCTATCGTGCGATCCTCATGGATAGGGATCATAGGAGTTCCTCTCGGAGTCAATCACGATCTGTATCGCACTACACACCCATGGGTCCACCTCCACGGCCAGATCAGGAGGGAGCATCCAGTCGACAGTCTCCAGCCACTAGCCCTAGGGATAGGAGATGATTGTATGATGTAAGAGAGAGATCACATTTTGGATATACAGTGACCTATGTTTGTACACGATCCACACATATATATGTATATATACATGCTTCTCGTTCTATCTCAAATATGTTATCTTTGATGCCTAAAACAATGTATATTTTGTTTTGATTAAATCTAATACATTTGGTAAATGTACATGTATGTTCAGAATTTAATTTCTATGTGATTGATTTCTCAATGCTCCATGATTAAATTGATACATGTGTGACTTAATTAAAATATTTAATCAAGTACGACATTGATGATAAGGAAGAAATATGCATTAAGTCTAAGAATCATATAACTAATGTGATTTAATTGTGAACTTAAACACAACATGATACGATTCTACTTAACACATAAAAACACTGTATAATATGCTAGCATTATAAAAATGTAAACCTTTTACAATTTACATTAATGAATTCAAGACAAACTATAAAGTAAGAAGAAATGCTTGTCAGGAACGAAGCAATATAGATCAAACATCATAACATTTAATTCTATTTTGCTTTTAATTAAGAAACACTAACATATTATCCAATGTTGAAGAAGATAGATAAGAAGTGAAGAACTTAAACATAATATCTATGCAAGTGCATAGCATTGATAGGTTCTTTAAGAGGCGTACCGTCTACATCCGCTATTTTGTAAGCACCTGATCCATAATCCTCAATGACGATATATGGTCCAAGCCAATTAGGACTAAATTTTCCCTTTTCGGCTGGCAAGGCATTCACATTGCACTGATTCTCATAAAGGACTAAATCACCTACTGATAAGGAACGTTGAATGACCTTATCATTATAGCTTTGCTGTAGAGTTTTGTGATATGCTTGAATATGCTCAAGAGCGTTTATACGCTGTTCATCAAGCATCTCAAGCTGTTGAAGTCGTTGTTCTCTATAGGAGTCATCATCTACTATACCTTTAAGAGAAACCCTAAGTGATGGAATTTCTAACTCTAAGGGCATAATAGCGTCAGCACCATAAACAAGATTATAGGGAGTAGTTCCCGTAGCGATTCGTACACTCGTTCGGTAGGCCCAAAGAGCGTAGATTAGCTGGTTACTCCAATCCTTACCATGCTTATTTACGGTTTTACGAATAATTTGCTCAATTATCTTATTGGATGATTCGGCTTGACCATTTGACTGAGGGTAATACGGTGTAGAAAATCGATGTTTGATATGATACTTCTCAAGGAATTTCTTCACGTCCTTGTTCTTAAACGATGTTCCATTATCTGAGATAATAGTGGAAGGTATCCCAAATCGAGAAATAATGTTTTCTAGAAGAAATTGACAAATCACTTCAGCAGTAGTAGAGCGAAGGGGAATAGCCTCTACCCACTTCGTAAAGTAATCTGTTGCGGTTATAATGAAGGTGTGTCCTTGAGATGAAGGAGGAGAAATTTTTCCAATAAGATCCAAACCCCATGCGGAGAAAGGCCAAGAAGCTACTTGAGAACGAAGTTCTTGGGCAGGAGCATGAATCAGATTATTGTGTTGTTGACATTGGTGACATTTCTTAACAAATGAGAAGGAATCCTTCTGCATAGTTTGCCAATAGTATCCCATACGAAGCAACCTATGAACCAGGGATTTGCCCCCAAAATGCTCCCCACAGGCACCCGAATGTGCCTCTTCAAGAGCAACAGGGATTTCCGACTTGTTAAGACAATGAAGAAGAAGACCATCATAACCCCTTCGATAAAGGACATTAGAAAGGATGATATACCTAGCAAACAGCTTGCGGATTCTAGCCCTAGTGTTCCTATTAGCAGAATCAGGGAAGGTACCATTGGTCAAATATCTTACAATATGCGAGAACCATTCATCTGAGTCTACAAAGTCACAACATGTTACCAAGCTAGAATCATCTTCAATAGCTGGAGAAGTAAGATTGTGAATAATGAAGTTAAGATCGACCATAGGGTCCTCTAAAGATACTAACAAAGCCACACATGCCATCGCATCCGCATGTCGGTTATCTTTTCGAGGGACAGGTTCCATGGTATAAGAATCGAAATTTTGTAATAAAGATATAGCAAGGTCTTTATATTGTGATAATTTGTCTTGTTTTGCTTGATATATTCCTATTACTTGTCTTATAATTAATTGCGAATCTCCATAGATATGTATGTGTTTTATATTAAGAGCTAGGGCTGCTTTTATTCCTGCTATAAGAGCCTCATACTCAGCAATGTTACTGGTACACAGGAAATTTAGACGATATGATAAGGGAATAGGTTTCTTTGTAGGAGAAACCAAAACAACACCTGCCCCCGATCCCGTACGACACTTAGAGCCATCAAAATATAACTCCCAAGTTTCATCTTTCTCTATAGAAAGAATGAAGTCATCAGGAAAGGAGTTAGGGAATGAAAAAGGTGAAGGAGCCTCAACTAAGTGATCAGTCAACGCTTGTCCTTTAATTGCTCTTTGTGAAACAAATTTAAGGTCAAATTCAGTTAACATCATTACCCACTTAGTGAGATGTCCTGATAAATCAGTTTTAGAGAAAAGATGCTTCAACGGATCAAACTTAACCATGACATGGACTTCTGAATTTAAAAGATAACGTCTCAATTTCTGAGTCGCAAACACCATGGCCAAGCATTGTCTTTCTATCACAGAATATCGGGTCTCATAATCGAGTAAGGTACGACTTATGTAATACACCGGACACTCCTTACCATCTTTATCATGTTGTGCTAACAATGCTGCAAGAGCATGAGAAGAAGCAGCTATATACAGGATAAAGGGTTTAGAAGGTTCGGCAGGTTGAAGAATAGGAGGACTAGCTAAATACACTTTTAAATCTTCAAATGCTTGTTGACAATCCTCATTCCACTGAAAAGTGATATCCTTTTTAAGAAGTTGAGTAAAAGGAAAGGTACAATCCGCAAGTTGAGACACAAACCTACGAATAGCTTGAATCTTTCCTTGTAAGCTTTTAAGTTGAGATACATTTCGAGGAGGTGGCATGTTAACAATAGCATCTATTTTCTTAGTGTCCACCTCAATCCCACGATGCGAAACTATGAACCCTAATAGTTTTCCACTATCCACACCAAAAACACATTTTCGGGGATTCAAGCGCATGTGATATTTACGAATTCTTTCGAAGATTTGACGAAGGACTTTAACATGATCCATGCGAAGAAAGGATTTAGCCAAAATATCATCAACGTAATCCTCTAAAATCTTATGCATATAATCATGAAAGATAAGGGTCATCGCTCGTTGATAAGTTGCACCGGCGTTTTTAAGTCCAAAAGGCATCATTATCCAACAAAACGTACCCCAAGGAGTGGTGAAAGCGGTTTTGTATTGATCTTGAGGGTTAATGAAAAATTGATTGTATCCTGAAAAACCATCCATGAAGGATAAGAGGGCATGTCCTGCCGTAGAATCAACTATCATATCAATGTTTGGAAGAGGGAAATCATCTTTTAAAGAAGCCTTATTTAGATCCTGAAAGTCGATACACATTCTTATTTTGTTATCTGGTTTAGCCACAACGACAATGTTTGAAATCCATGGGGAATAGTCAATAGGGCGGATAAATCCAGCCTCCAATAATTTTTCAATCTCAGCTTTAACAAGCAGAGCTATCTTAGGATTCATTTTTCGAATCTTTTGTTTCACGGGCTTAGCATCAGGAACTAAGACAATATTATGAGTAACAATCTTAGGATCTATACCAGGCATGTCAGAATATGCCCAAGCAAAAATCTCAGGGAATTCATGCAATAGTTCTTCATATTGTTTCTGTTCCTCTTTATCCAAACATTTTCCAATTTTAATGATTTTTTCTTTGTTGCAAGGATCCATCTTAACATCAGTGGTATCACTTATGAGAAGATTACTTTGTTGAGGAGTATCCTTTAACTGAGGGAATTCTTTCACAGTCTTATCATTATCAATCTCTTTTCCAAAATAAGCTTCAGTGTTCAAACAATAAGGGAGTCCCCTATTGTGATGATAACGAGGAAGAGTGTCATAGGCTCCCAAGAACTCAGCTAAAGCGTCATCGGTAGGGAAGATATCTAGAGCACAATCACCCGAAGAATCCTCATCAATATACTCAGGGTGTTGTATTGATAAAGATGTAGAGATGGCATTAACACTAATGCATGGTCTTTTAGAGGCTTTAGTACGTCTGCAGGGATTATAGCCAAGTCCAAAGGCATAATGTTGAAAATTAGTCTCTAGAGGAACTCTAATCCCTTGTTCATTAGCACCACAACCTTTTCCATGATACCCATGCTTAGCAAAAATGCGAAAACCATGACCATAGCGATCAGCCATTTCAGGAAAAGAAGGTGGTTTTTCATAAGACAAAGAATCAAACTCTTCATAATTATAGATGTGAGAAGAGGAAGTTTGAGAAGCGGCCACAAAATTATTACTCATAGCTTCAGGTAAGGTTGATTGTCTTTTAGTTTCTTCTTTCTTTTCAACTTTGTGATTTCCAGCTTCTTCCTTCTTTTCAACTTTAAGTTCTCTAGAAGGAATCTTATATTCACCCACAAAGGTAGGGTTAAAGTCAAGAGATCCCCAATCATCTTCTACGAGAACCTTCTCAGGATCAAAATCCTTTTTATGTGTAGTTTCAAGCTGAGAAGGATCTTCCTTAGGAATTCCAGATTCATCCCAAGGATTTTGATCATCGGAAAGCGAAGACTCATTGATAGGTTTCTTGTTTAAAGAGTCATCACTAGACGAGGATGGCTTAGAAGAATCTCCTTTGGAATTAGATGTTTGTAGACAAGCTTGAAAATTAGTATCTCCCATCAAAGTATATGTCTTATTGTTATAGATGAATTTAACTTGTCTATGCAATGTAGAGGGGACAGCTTGCATGCTGTGAATCCAAGGCCTCCCTAATAACAAGTTGTATGTTAAATTTCCCGGCATAACATGGATAGGAGTAGGCAAAGTAACAGGTCCCACTGTGAGAGATAAGGTGATGATACCCAATGAAGTCTTAGCCACATTGTCAAAGCCACGAATAGAACGAGAGTCAGGCTCCATAAGAGATGTATCCACATTCATCTTATGCAATAGATTGATGCTACACACATTAAGGCCAGAGCCATTATCTACTAGTGTTCGTCTTATAGCAGTGTCTTTCATGACAACCACAATCATCAAGGGATCATATTGTTGTTGGACTTCACTAGTAGGCAACTCATCTTGCGTAAACACAATTTGAGGTTTAGGATTCATCACAGAGTTAACAAAAGATGCTATATTACTAGATGTATTCGGTGGAGGAACATTCAAATCTTTCAAGGCATCTTGTAACATTCCATGATGAGCGGAAGAAGTTTGAATCAAATCCCAAAGGGATATCTTAGCAGGGGTAGCCTTAAGCTGTTCTATGAGATCATATTCCTTACCCATAACTTGCGAAATACGAGGAGCTTGAGGAAGAATTGGTTGAGGATTAGGAAGAGAGACTGGAACAACAGGAGGAGGATTAGGTTGCTTATTATTTATCGTATGATAAGTATGGGCAACTGCATGATAACTCTCTCTAGTTATTTGCTTAGCATAATTGTAAGGACTTATAGGTTGTCTTCCTTGTACTGTAATGATTGGTTTATTCGGAGTACAAAAGGAATCATGATCATACCTCCCTTGGACAGTAAGGAGAGGAGTCTTAGGAATTTGAAAGGTGGGAGAAGGATAAGCACCTTGGACTTCAAAGAGAGGTTTGTTATATTCATTCAAATTTATCATGTTAACCAACTTAGAGGTCTTGTTTTTGTTTATAGGTTTCGACAAAGCCACAAAGTCATCAAGGGCATCATCCAACAAAGCATAATCATATCGGTTAAAGGGTTTGTCTTTTGATTCAAAAGGAGACATCTCCTCATAGAGGGGATTATTGAAAACAACCATGTTACTAGATTTAGGGGAAGAGTGGATAGGAATGTATCCTTGAGAGGAATCATTCGACTTATCTTTCTCATCACACCTAAATGGCATAGTAACAAGGTTTATGAGTTTTTGGTAAAATGAAGGTTTAGCATCCTTAGGGTTTAAAAACTCATCTAAAGCTTCATCTAATTCATCTTGGCTATACTCATAATAATCATCAAATGCATGAACATTTTGCAAATAAAAATCTGACATTTTGAAAAGATTGCATAAAATTTAAACACACAATGCAAAGAGACACAAGTTCTCTCCTTTTTTTTTTCTTTTTCTCTTTTAATGAAAAACACACTAAATCTAGATCTAGATCTAACAAATGCAATGCAAGAGGAAGCAATGATAGATTCACGTCAGGTTCACCAAAATGTGTAGGGGAAAAAGCGAGACTAGGACAATGTACCCTAATCCTAACTTTTGACACACATTGCGGAATACGAAAGAGCCTAGAGATATCGCACGGTTGGCTACTTCTTTTGGTGAAAGAGAGAGCCATGGGATATCTATTAGGATTTCTATTCCCTTCTTGAAATTGAAAGCTAAAATGATACAAGTTCAAACCCTAACCTCGAAATGTAAGTATGAACTAGTAACAAGTTTGCAGAATTGAGATTAAACAATGAACAGCTGTAAATGTAAGGATAAAATAAGAATGCAGATATGTACCTGGAGTCGAAATCAGACTGAAAATGTTCAGGACGGGGGCGTGGGCACCACTGTCCTGAAAACTGCACCGAAAACCGTTGTTTTGCACCCTGAAACACTGTCTGGAAACTGTCGGAAAGCTGTCTGTCCGGAGGACCAGGGCGCCCAGTGCCTCTGTCCCAGGGACCAGGGCACCCAGCGCCCCTGTCCTGGCAGGACCAGGGCACCCAGCGCCCCTGTCCCAGTCTTCTGAGCTGCAATTGCACATAGAGTTCTGTCTCAGTCTCCTCTTTCCGGATCTGTGTCCTGCGGCGTCGTCCGAATCCTGAAACCTGCAATAATATCTGAAAAGGGGGAAGGGCGGCTATATAGGGTTTTGCCTTAGTCAAACCCCCACTTTGGTGATTTCCACCTCCATGAATAGCCAAGTTGTTTTGTAAAATGTATTGTGTGTGCAGACCTAGTGTGTGTGCAAGGTCCAAAATGCAAGAAAGCAAACTAGAGCAACCTAGAAAGTAAACCCTAATTGCTTGTAAATGATAATGAAAATGCTCTAAATCAAGATGCAATGTGATCTAAAGCATGAATAAATGATATATCAAAGCTTATGTAAGGACATGAAAACAATATGAAATCATACCCAACCCTCAAGGGAGGAGTACAAGCCAATCTTCAGTCGGTAATCTCCTATTGTTCTTCAATGTCTTCCAAGCCCTAATTGGATGAATGAATGAATTTGATAGATGCTTGATAGAATGATGTTGAGTGTTGTTGAAGTCTTCAAAGATCTGCTCTTTCGCTGCATATGAAGTTCCTGGAAACAAAAATCAGATCCCTTCAAATGAGGAAAGAGAGCTTTTATGTGTGAAACCCTAGGTCGTAAATTCGTATTTTGGCCGACCTAGAGATTGAATATCCCACCAATTTCTTGGGGTTAAGCTTTATTTTATGATTGGATCGTGCTCCCAAAATTTTGGGAAAAATGTCCAGGACCATGTTGCATGGGCGCCATGGTCCCGACAACTTTTCACCAAATTTTCAGGGCCATCGGATATGATGATTTTAGAGAGAATCCCGAAGTTACAGGTGATTTCGAGATGTTTAGACCCTAAAACCAAGCCCCCAAGTTCGAAATAGGACTTAATTAGGGTTTTTGATTAAGTGATGTATTGGAGGAATAAAATGCGAAGGGCGCGCTTTAGTGAAAGGGCCCTACTTTATGATGTAGAGAATGATGAAATAAGACTTTAGACCTAATTAATTTGATTAATTAAGTGCTTAAGGAGAAATGCAATGCAGAATGCAAAATGCGCTAAGGCGGGTGCTAAACTAGGTGTGAAATTGTACCACCCTAGCGAGTGCGTACAATTTGCGACGCTACAGGTTATTTTTGGACTCATTCAGTTTTTCCACTTCCTAGACTAGGGCATCCATGTTTGCTTCATTAGAAGAGTTGTTCTCAGTAATTTCCATCATTTTCTCAGCAAGCTCTCTTCTTTTGGCTAAAGAGGCTTTATACTTGATCTTAAGTTCATCATAGGCTCTCTCAGATTCAGCCAAACAGTGAGTGAGTTCCCTCATGCTATATTCCCCCATATCTCCTTTCAAGTGGTTAGACTTAGAGAAAGGTTGGCTCTGATACCAATTGATGAATACTAAGAGGGGGGGGGGTGAATTAGTATGCCCAAAAACTTAATCAAACTCTTAAGTAATTTTACTATAGACTGGTATAGTACTTTGAACAACAAATTGGTTAAAACACAGATAAGACAAATAAATCATTCACCCACAGAAGAACAATCACCATAACACAAGATGTTTTAACGTGGAAACCCAAATGGGAAAAACCACGGTGAGTAAAACTCACAAGTCAACTATCTGCTGAATAGTAACCAGATGGTTAAGGTCTTATAATGTTCTTCACCAGAATAGATCCTATTAGGAATCTAGATCTCTATTAGGAGATAAGTCCTATTAAAGACTACCTTGTCAAAGGATTTCAGATCTAGAACTGTGAACCACCTTGTTAGAGGATTTATAATAGGCTTGACTGGGCCCACCCGGTTAAGGGTTTCAGACTTGTTGAAGAGATTAGTAATCAACAAATGAATGATCTAGAAAGTGGCACAAAATGCTTGATTAGATCCTTGATTGTTCTCTGTTAATGCATTGCAACATTACTTTAGTCTTCTATCCTTTTCATGTTCAATATCTATCGCATGATGCTTCTATAACAACTTCACTCTACAACACACATACTGAAAAACCCTAGACATGATGTCCTTAAATAGGAAGCTGATTTCATGTTTGTCAAAAGAAATTGGATTACAATTTCCTAGGTTCAAAGCATCTAGACACATTTGGTAACATGACACAGAAACACCACCAAAGTGTCACTCGATGATAACTCATCACACTTTACAATTTTACTAGTTGAATCACCACATCGGTGTCAGTGGATGATAACTCATCACACTTTACAATTTTACCGCTTTAACACAGTATACTGATTAAAAAACAAGGACTTGTAAACTGGAACATAGTGTTCTGATAAAAAATATTAATTACTGCTAGGGGTCCTCATTCCACTTGAGGTTTCTGGTCATGCTTTGACCGGTAAGAATCTTCTGCAAAACACCGATAGTCTTCTATAAACAAAGACTATACATTTAATGGCATATAATACCAGTGTGATCAATACAACACATATTACCAGTAGAGAATAACTCATACATAAAATAAGTGTGTGTCCATCAATGACAATCACAACTAAACATCATTAAAATGCCAACATCTCTTAGTTTAGGTAGACTCTGATCCAATTACTCGTGGCGACAGTTTCTTGGTTTTGACAAAAAGAGTTAGATGAGTTCAATGAAAAGTTGCACAATGCCCTATCTTTCAATCCACTCGTCATGGCACTGAAACATTAGCTCATACGCATCTAGGTGGCTGGGTTTATGCTAGGAATACCTTCATTTTTCTCTCCAACTCGTTCGATCGATGCAGGCCACACCCTAGTAGTGAAATCACTTAAGTGTTCAAGTTGCTGAAAGTTGTCAATATTTGGCATCACATTTCTTAGCACCCATGAATCATAAGAATGAGCCCTCTAATCCTATAGGGTCATGTTATGGCACTCTAAAATAGCCTCTCTTAGTTTAGGTAGACTCATATCCAATTGCTCATGGTGACACTTTCTCAGTTGCAACAAAAAACGTCAGATGAGTTCATTGAAAAGTTACACAATGCCTCATCTTTCAATCCACTTTTTGTGGCACCAAACCGTTAGCTTGTATGCATCTGGGTGGTCGAGTTTACACTAGGAATGCCTTCATTTTGCTCTCCAACTTGTTTGATTGATGCGAGTGACACCCTTGCAGCGAAATCGCTTAAGTGCTCAAGTTGCTCAAAGTTGTCAATATTCAGCATCATGTTTCTTGGTGCTCATGAATCATAAGAATAAGCCCTCTAATCCTATGGGGTCATGTTATGACACACTAAAAAATCCTCTCTCAATTTAGGTAGACTTGGATCCAGCTGTTCGTGGTGATACTTTCTCGGTTGTGACAAAAAGCGTTAGATGAGTTCAATGAAAAGTTGCACAATGCCCCATCTTTCAATCTGCTCATTGCGGCACCAAATGGTCAGCTCGTATGCATCTGGGTGGTCGATTTTATGCTAGGAATTCCTTCATTTTTCTCTCCAACTTGTTCGATCGATGCGGGCCACACCCTAGCAGCGAAATCGCTTAAGTGCTCAAGTTGCTCAAAGTTGTCAAACTTTGATGACGTGTTTCTCGGTGCCTGTCAACCATATGAATGAGCCGTCTAATCCTATGAGGTCATGTTATGAAACTCTACGCAAGCCTCTCTCAATTTTGGATGACTTGGATCCAATTTCTCATGGTGACACTTTCTCGGTTACGAAAAAAAGTGTTAGATGAGTTCAATGAAAAGTTGCACAATGCCCTATCTTTCAATTTGCTTGTGATGGCACCATACCGTCAGCTTGTACATATCCATGTGGCCAAGTTTATGCTAGGAAAGCTTTCATTTTTCTTTCCAACTCATCCGATTGATGCAGGCCACACCTTAACGGCCATCCCATTTAAGTGCTCAAAGCATGAAAAGTTGTCAAACTTCGGTGATGCGTTTGTCGATGCCTGTGAGATATATGAATGAGTCATCTGATCCTACAGGGTCATGCTATGACATTCTATTAGACTATGCATTATATTAATAGATTTAAATACTCTTAAGTATTATTAATTGTTGGGAGGCATTTAAAGTAGATCTATTAGGGTATGCATTAGATGAATAGAAGTGCATGGGCTCTGCAATTTTTTTAGAATGGGTATTGGTACAATGGTGTCTTACATTGTCTAATTTTGGTTCTTTCCATGTTTCCCTTATATAGTCTTATTTAGACTATAACTATTGAGTTTGTGTTGATCCCTATAAGCTTGTGTCTTGGATTACAAACACATATTTAGGTTCAAAGCTTAATTAACAATAAACTTTGTGCAATTATTCATTTAATCATTTGTACTGCAATTATGGATAATAATGTTAAGTGATTTGCATTAACCAAAAAGCTACAAATCCATACAACATTGTATACTGATAAAAGTATCAAATATATCCAATACAGAAAAATAGGCTTTGCCAAAATCCATATGGACATAGAATGTCACATATTCATAAAATAAAACATATGTTCAAAATTTATATAAAGGCATACAACATGATATCCAATAAAGTCAAATAGGAGCTTGCCAAAAGCCATATGGACATAGAATGTCATGTATTCGTAATACAAAACATATGTTCAAAATTGCCATATAGGCATACAACATGGTATCCAATAAAGTCAAATAGGAGCTTGCCAAAAGCAATATGGACATAGAATGTTGCGTATTCGTAATACAAAACATATGTTCAAAATTGCCATATAGGCATACAACATGGTATCCAATAAAGTCAAATAGGAGCTTGCCAAAAGCCATATGGACATAGAATGTCACATATTTGTAATACAAAACATATGTTAAAAATTGCCATATAGGCATACAACATAGGACCCTATTCTATTCATATCCCTATAGGGGAAGGAAATAGATCATGAGATATCTTTGCCTGTCGGGGGGATGAAGATGTATATGATGCAGGTGTCTTTTGAGTATGCCCACTCAACCTCCTCTCCAGACTTTTTTGTAACTCCACCTGATACAATGAAAAGAATGATGTTAGCATATACAAAAAATGAATCTTAGAATGACATATAATAGAATAGTCACTTACCGCATACAAATAATCATGATGTTTATCCACAACAGGTGCATGTTCATGATCTGGAGTGACAAGCCCCTCTTGTAGGCATCACAATATTAATTAAACTAAATACAAGTGTCATTAAAATTTTCAATAACATATTATTAAGATAACAAATGTAATGCTAAATTTACTAAATTTTCAAATATGTCTCATACTTTTGTCAAAGCAGTTGAACTTGCTATTGCTGCAGCAACACCGGGTTCCATTGACGGGTGAACAACAGGAGGACTCTCTGATGTCAACATCTAAAAATTAAATAAAGTATATTGATCAATCACCAAAACTATTTATATTATTTAATAACAACATTAAAGATAAATTGCTTACATGGGTGAAAGATTGTCGATGAAATAAATTGCGAGGTGTTGATTTTGAAGCTCTAGCATCAAACTATTTGACATCCAAAATGAGTAATTATAAATTCATTCACATAAGATTAAACTATCTACATATAATAACTATATTTCTTCACTCGTTGTATACCCGTAGAGTTGACGAAGTCATGAAAGAGGGTGTTGCAGGAATGTTGCTAGTATTGTGAACACTTTGACCCTGATTTTTTATCATAATAATTTACTAATTTAGATATATTCTTAGATTTCCATATAAGATTTAATAAAAAGAATGAAATGAACTTGTAATGAAATTCACCCAGGTATCAATGCCAAATGTTTCGTTTAGCAAGGATTCTATCATGACAATGTTCTCTGTAGCAAACTCTGCTCATGCATGTGCATTCTCAGTACTATTAGGATCATAAGTGCAAAGAGAACCACAAGATCAACAAAAATAAGCTAGAACTCGATGCCTAGAAGAATCACTATCATCACTTGCATCACCCTCTATTAGAGGCCTAACATACTGTATAAGGGTTTGAATGAGTGAGCTAATGTAGTCTAGAGTTTCAACCTCAACACTCTCCTTCACAATGGAAGGAATAATAACATGCTCCACCATAGGTTTGGGCAAGGGGCTTGGTGGGAGATTTGGATTATGCTGTGCACCCTCTCTATCATGTGAGGAAGCCCCACCTCTACCTTGGAAATCTAGAAAATCAAAATAGTTTGGGATCTCATTAAGGACAAACTTACAATATAGTTTTCTCAAAAATTATTGGGGTACCTCATGATTATTGAATGGGGGCTGATCAAATACCATCCACCACCTATCCCAAAAAGTGTTCTTAATCCCTTCATGATGACACTAATGAATAGGGAATCTCCTACATCCAGGGTGTAAAGGTTGATTCGTTCGGGGGTCCGTAAAAAGAGCACACAAGTCAAATTTATTAATTTTCTTTTTCTTCACTATTGCATATGATAATTTGTCAGCATACAATTGCTTTTGTTGTTCCTTCTTACTAGGCCAAAAATTTATTTGCCCACTCATAGATTGTATGTGAGATACAATAGATTGCAAATAAATGGCAAGGTTTATCCTATGGGAGTTTGTTCCAGTGGGATCTTTTAGCCTTGTGATTAAACCTTCAAGCTCTTTTTGGCTATTTTCTATTTGACCTAATAGGTTTTCTTGTGTACCTATGGGATGTCTAGGGATTGTAGGAGGTTCTTGATGTGCTTCTTCTTCATTATGGTCTTCATGAGGAGGTGATTGCGTGTTTTCAACATTTTCTTGTCTAATCCCATTTCCTGATAATGAAAATAAATTTAAATCAAGAAAACTAGTTTAATCTTCAAACTAATAAAAAAATGACAATAAGAAAACAAAAATACATACATCTTTGAGCTCTTCGATGTCCCAATATCAAGCTTCTACAAAGGGCAAGCGCAAGAAAATGGCACCCCAACTTGCCAAAATGTAGGTTTGGGAGTGTAGAATGCATCCAAAATGCGGACTTATGTTTTTTTATGGTTTGAAAAGGTCATACTGTGTGTGTGTTATAAGGCATGTGCCCTATAGGCTTGGTGTGTCAAGCCTTAGGCTTGACACACCAAGCCTATAGGGTGCGTGCCTTATAACGCACGCGCAATATGACAATTTTTTTTTTTGAAGTGTGGCACCTTTTTGGTACCAAAACTTCATGCATACACCCCAATATTAATAAATAAAACTACAACTTACATTCAACATATAAAGTGGCCTCAATAATTTTAACTCCTAGTGATGCATGTCTATTTAGGTTTCTACCAAATCTATGTAAATGATTTATTATTTTGTGAGGCTAGATTTGTGCGGTAGATCCAAGTAGCTATTAACCATGGTTTTTTTCATCACAAGTTTTCACGTATATCTACTTTTGTTTTTTTTAATGTGTGTTGATTTACATAATTATTTGTTTTATCATTGAGATACTTAAGTGAGGTTTATTTGTTGAATGTTTTGATAAGTTATTTTTGGTAATCAATGTTTAAAATTAAGTGAAAATTGGATATACTGATTCACTCCCTCTTAGTATATAGTATGCCCTTCAATTGGTATTAGAGAAAGGTTCGTTGGATAGAGCTTAAAAACTTAAAGAAGATCGAATATGGCATACTCAATTGCTTAGGAAGGTTTGTAAGCAAATCAGGCTCCATTGTTTGATAGGATCCAATTATGTTTTTGGAGTGAAAGGATGGAGTCCTACTTGATGGCCCTACACTTTGAAGTTTGGCAATCCGTGGTAGACGAATATGTGTTCCTTGGTAGCCCCCAAAAGGATGCGACTGGTAAGAAAGAGTAAAGGGTGAAAAATTAGGGTTTTCACCATAGAAGGATAAAAACCACTAATTTTTGCTTAGTGACCTACTACATTCAAAAGAGGGACTGGCATCCAATAGATTCAGTCAAAAACCAAAAAAATAAGGACTGAATGCTAGTTGGATTTCAAGGGAGTTGATTTTCTTACCCTCTTTTGTGAGTTAAATTGCTAAAATTAGGGTAAAGTGTTGAAAATGAAGGTAAAAATACAGAAACAGTGAGCTACAATTGTCAGATTGAGGAACACACCTGGATCTAAGCAATATAAGTAGATTCATATCTGATCCCTAAAAAATCTCCCAAAATTTCAGGATTAGAATGTTTGTCACTGTGGTCCTCCTAACTTTTCACACACCAAAAGGGGTTGGTTCATCTCTATGAATAATGCTTATTTTGAAGATTGCAGCTTCGTACCTATTTCCTACACATAGAAAGAAAGGGAAATAGGTTGGGAATAGGGGCTTGCCTAAGTCAAACCCTAGTTTAGAAATTAACCTTGATTAAAATATTGCAAATACTAAAATATATAATGGAAGGATATACCTCAAATCTGCAATGACTGATAATGATGCTTTTCTTCTTGAATGTAATTACATATGTTGTATGAAATGACATGCACATGGAAAAACCCTAATCACACACACATGATTGCATATGAAAGATGTAATGATGGTCCACAATAGATGAATGAAGAATATGCAACCTTGAAGAGCTCTAGAAATTCTTGATGATGAATAGTTCAATGCTTGAATGCTTGAATGCCTTGTGATTAGAATTTCGCCCTTGTTTCATGTATCCTGTATATGAAAATGAGAGGAAAAAGCCTCCTTATATACTTTCCTGTCCAAAAACATGATAATTTCTTGACATGAGTCGACAAGGAGAGAGATTTCTCTCTCAAATTTTATAATACAAAAGGGATTCAAAATGGGGCCCAAATAAGGAGGACCAAAGCATGGCGCCCTAGTCCCAGTGAGGACCAAAGCACCACACCCTGGTCTTGCCCTATTTTGGGGTCATATTTGCATGATATAAGCATAATGGGGCCTTAATTAAGCATTGTGGGATGAATGCTAAGGTGAGGACCTAAAATGCAGACTAAATTGTAAGGGAGTACAATTTAGGATGCTACATTTAGCCCCCACTTTAGTAGGAGTATAAGCTTGCACAAATAATCATGGTAAAGTAGACGAAAGAGAGATGAAGAAGAGGAGCAATGTAGAGCAAAATTAAAAGGAGTATAAGACATCACTAATTTCAAGAAACCAAGCCCCCAATCTTAGGATCTTAACTCACTCAATCATATTCAAGGGCACACAAAATAAGGTAAACAAAAATCCAAACAAAAACAAAAACAAAAAGGCACAAAAAGACACACAACAAAAGATAAAGACCAAAACAAGGCCTTAAGCCAACTAGATGAAGAGACCTCGATATCAAAATGTCTCAACAACTAATATCATTATTGAAAAATTCCATCTCACTAACACAAGAAATCACATAAAAGAGCAAAGCACATATCATCGATGAACTATGAATAGCAAAGCTATGAGCTCATGATAAGAAGGAAAGAGAGAGCATAGATACACACTAGATGTGTTTTTCTAGATGATATGTGATAAGAATGATAAGAAAGGACATGGATGCCTCACCCCTAGATGTTTTTATCTAGGTGATCCATGTTGGGGAGGAGAGTAAGAATAATCTAGCTATTTTTAGCTAGTTTCACTCATCCTCGTGCATGTGTGCAAGTGATGTTTGGTTTACAATATATAGCACACCATTTTTGAGTGTGCCTCAACTTGTTTAAGACATGTAACATAAATGCAAATACCAAGAGGTGACTATGTGTAAATGCCAAGGGGCGAATGTCTGGCTTTGGGAACATCTCACTAGAAAGAGTTTCCTCTCATTCTGAGAATGTGAAACCCTATTTGAAATAGATACATTCTTGGTTTCGAGGATATCCTGTGTAAGAGTTTTTTTTTACTTTGGATTCTTTGATGTGTACCCCATCTAAGACATATACCAATGTTCTATCTAAATTAAGGTGTGAAGCATCTCATGTAAGAGTTTTTTTCTCTAGTTTCAAGAATGAACACCCCATTTAAGACACGCCAAAATGATATACAAAAATATAGTTACAAAGGGAAGTGATATGTGTGCCACCTTAAGATGTCAACATAGCCCTATGTTGATGTCTTAAGGAAGCTAATAAATTAGGATACTCACCTTCAACACTAAGGAGATATCTTTAGGCAACAATGTTCATAAATCCAAGCTAAAGAGGGAATATTGTTCAAGCAAGGATAAGATAGTTTAAAAAGAGATATCTTGCAACAAGTGTAAAGGAGATCCTTTGAGGAGAAGATATCTTTTCTCAAAAGACATTTACCTCCAAAAGGAGTTTCTTGAACAAATATTGCATCTACTACCAAAAAAAAGGAAGGAGAACAAGAATGCATACCTTCCTCCTATTGCTAGGTGAAAGAGATTCTTGATAAAGGATGACACACTTTTGACCCAATGAGAGGGGGTAAGTTTATAACAGATATACATTGCCAAGTAGAGAAGAAGTTGAAGCCACGAACTTACACCTCTTACATAAGAGAGAATACTTGAGCAAAAAACAACTTCACACAAGGAAAGACATCAAATCATAAGAAAACACCACTCACAAAGGAAAAGTAGATCATTAGGAAGGAGAGAGAGAGAGATCATTGCCCCCCCAAGTGTAAGGAAAATGAGAAGAATTACACAACCTCTAAGGAGTGATAAAAAATAAGCAAATTCACAATATACTCACATGAATAAATATCCAATACAAGAAAAGACATAGTATATGTAAAATGAAACTCTAAAGAAGTGGTAATCTTCAAAGAGAGAGAGAGAAAAAGAAAGAAAGATCACGGATTCCCCTAAAGAGAGATTAGTCATAGGAATCATACCATTCCATGCAAGAAAGGATATCAACACATGAAAAATAAAACCCCTAAAGGAAATAGTGATACTATCCATACCAAGAGAGAAAGGGAAAAAAATATCATCCTTGCTACCCCAAGCAAGAAGACAAGGATGGATTAGGGGGAAGAATCACACATTTCCTTTGGAGAGATTATTCATTAAGGGATGTACCTTTTCAAGAAAATTATAGGTCCTAACAAGGGACACATGTACTCGCATGAAGGATAATTCTATGCAAGAAATGACACCAAGTTATGAATAATGCAATCCATAAAGGAAATGGTGAAACTTTAAAGATATGAGATAGGATAGAGGTAAAAGAGAATCATGTTGCTACCCAAGATATTTAAGATTGGAAAAGAACCATCTCTAATGAAAAAGAGCCCCCAATTAAGTGAACTAGTTGTTTCATAGGATGAGGAGCAACATGAGAGGGAAAGGAGTGCTAAGGCACTACCTTTTCACCTAGAAAAAAAACAAGATCTATTGAAAGACATATACGATCAAGATAGTATTGTTCTTGAACAATTCCTTAAATGCTATACACTTTCCAAGAGAATCAAAAACACCATGATGAAAAAGGCAATATTCACTTCTTGCTTAGTGCTAAACTTTACAAAAGGAAAAACAAAATTCTTATCATACTTCGATTTCCAAAAGATTCTAGTAGCCAATTTTTTTTTGATCATCAATAGGTGTCTAATTATTCTTTTGAGATTGAGGAAACATGTTATTATTAGAAGGAGTATTTCCATCTATTATTTTAATTATTCCACTATCAATAAGTTCTTTCATTGCATTTTGAAAACCAAGACAATCATTAGTATGATGATCGCGAGTTAGATGAAATGAACAAAAATGAGTTTTTGAAGAAGAAGCACTTTTACCAGAATGAATGGCTTGTTGTCTTGCAAGACGGTCTTTAAAATATTGAATCCTAAGGAGGTCATACATAGGATATTTATTATAATTTCCTAGGCCTTTTATGTTGATTTGTGTAGGAGGGTTTATAAGGACTCAAATTCCTTGTTCAAAATTTCCAAGTCATTGTCCTCTAAAATCTTGTTTTAATATCATGTTAAAGCCACTCCTATAAAAATCATTTAATTGATAAGGTGGAGTAACATTGTAATAAATTTCTTTGAAGTTTGTAGTGTAAGGATGTTTAAAAGGAACAAAGGGATTAGTAGATGAAGAAGGAATATCTTGTGAAGGAGGATTTTCCTTTCTTTCATGATGCATATCCTCTTCAGTAGATTGGGAAGGAAGATCCTTATCATCTAAGGCCTCATCTTTACTTAATGTTATATGGAGAGAGAGATCATGAATAAAATGCATAATATCATCTTCTCTACAAATGTTTTGATGTTTAAGATAGGCTCTTTGAGAATAAGGAGGATCTAGAGAGATGGAAACACCAATGTTTTGATCTTGCCCCCCTTGCGCTAGGGTATGCATATGAGAAGAAGATGAGGCCATGTTGCTCTTCAATGCTTTCTCTCCATTAGAGAGATAATTGATAGGAGTATTATCTCTTTCTTCATTCACATTAGTTACCCTAGGAGAGGCACAAGTGTTAGGTTGTCCATTAGCATCTCTAGAATTGGGATCTACAAAAGCTTTGAGGTGATCTACATATGAAATGCACTTTCCTAAAAACATCACCATAAAGAAACATGCACTATATATGATAGCTTTGAGTTCAAATTGATTGAAAGGAAGGAGCTTTGAAACCCTAAAAATACAATATGTTAAAAGTGCTTTGAACAAAAAGAAGCAATGTGAAATGAAAGAAGCCATTATCCAACACATGATTTAGATAAATATAAGTGAAAAGAAAAGTAATCATATGTGAAATAGCAAATAAATCAGATACATTAAGATCCATAAAGAATATTTTAAAATTAGATCTGAAAATTGATGTGACAAATTGAAGCAATTCACAAATCAAATTAACCAAAATAAATTAGGGTTTTTATGAATTAAACCTCTAAATTTTTAGAATTTGATTAAAATGAGATTTATGATTTTGAATTTTATCAATTAATCCAAATTAGGCAAATCACAAGCTCAATTTTAGAATTTAAAAATTAGGGTTTTTGTGAATTTAACCTCTGAATTTTTTAAATTCGCTTGGAAATTAAAATTGTAAATGAAAATTTGAATTTTAAATTGAAGAAACACTCAGATATGAGAACATAAATCAGAATTAACGGTCTAAGACGTTGGGTTCACAAAAATGTAATGGGCAAAAATTAGGGTTTTCACCATAGAAGGATAAAAACCGCTAATTTTTGCTTAGTGACCTATTGCATTCAAAAAAGGGATGATATCCTATAGATTAAGTCACAAACCAAAAAGATAAGGACTGAATGCTAATTGGTTTTCAAGGGAGTTAATTTGTTTACCCTCTTTTGTGAGTTGAATTGCTAAAAAGTGCTGAAAATGAAGGTAAAAATGCAAAAACATTGATCTACAATCATCGGATTGAGGCACACACTTGGATCTGAGAAGTATAAGTAGATTTAGATATGATCCCTTAAAAATCTCCAAAAATGTCAAGACCGAAATGTCTGTCACTCTGGTCCTCCCAACTTTCTGCACACCAAAAGAGGTTCATTCGTCTCTGTGAATAATTGTTATTTTGAAGATCACAACTACGTACCTATTTCTTGCACATAGAAAGAAAGGGAAATAGGTTGGGAATAGGGGCTTGCCAAAGTCAAAAATCGGTTTAGGAATTAACCTTGATTGAAATATTGCACATACTAAAATAAATAATGGAAGGATATACCTGTGTAGGGGAAAAAGTGACACTAAGCAAACATGCCCTAATCTCACTTTCAATCACACATTTGTGGAATACGAAAGAGCCTAGAGGTATCACACAATTGGCTACTTCTTTTTGTGGAAGAGAGAGCCATGGGATACCTATTAGGATTTCTATTCCTTTGTTGCAATTGAAAGATAAAATGATGCAAGTTCAATCCCTAACCCCAAAGTGCAAGTATGAACTAATAACAAGATTGCAGAATTGAACCTAAACAATGGAAAGCTGTAAACACAAGGACAAGGAAAGAATGAAAATGCGTACTTGGTGTTAAAATCTGAGTGAAAATGTTCAGGACGGGGGTGCAGGCGCCACTGTCCTGATTCTGCCCCTGAAACTGCTCCAGAAACTGTTGTTTTGCAACCTGGAAAAGCTGTCAAAAATGCTGAAAATGCTGTCTGTCAGGAGGACCAGGGTGCCCAGTGCCCCTATCCCAGGGACCAGGGCACCCAGCACCCCTGTCCTGGCAGAACCAGGGTGCCCCACGCCCCTGTCCTGGTCTTTTACTCTGAAATTTGGTGTGTGAGTCTGTCTCGGTCTGCTTCTCCTGGATCTGTAACTTGCGGCGTCGTCCGAGTCCCGAAACCTGCACTTATATCTGAAAAGGTGTATGGTGGGCGGCTATATAGGGTTTTGCCTTAGTCAAACCCCCACTTCGGTGATTTCCACCTCCACGAATAGCCAAGTTGTATTGTAAAAGTAATGTGTGTGCAGACCTTGTGTGTGTGCAAGATCCTAAAATGAAAGTAAGCAAACTAGAGCAACCTAGAAAGTAAACCCTAATTGCTTGTAAATGATAATGTAAATGCTCCAAACCAAGATGCAAAGTGATCTAAATCATGAATACAAATGATATAATGAAGCTCATGCAAAGACATGAAAACAACATGAAATCATACCCAACCCCAAGGGAGGGGTACAAGCCAATCTTCAGTCAGTAATCTCCTATTGTTCTTCAATGTCTTCCAAGCCCTAAATGGATGAATGAAATTGATAAATGCTTGATAGAAGGATGTTGAATGTTTTTGAAGTCTTCAAAGATCTGCTCTTTCGCTGCATAGAAGGTCCCTGAAAACAAAATTCGGATCCTTTCAAATGAAGAAAGAGAGCTCTTATATATGAAACCCTAGGTCTTAATTTTGATTTTTAGCCGACCTAGAGATTGAATATCCCACCAATTTCTTGGGGTTAAGCTTTATTTTATGATTGGATCGCGCTCCTAAAATTTTGAGAAAAATGTCCGGGACCATGTGCACTCCGGGCGCCATGGTCCTCTCCGGGCGCCATGGTCCCGACAACTTTTCACCAAATTTTCAGGGCCGTCGGATATGATGATTTTAGAGAGAATCCCGAAGTTACAGGTGATTTCGAGATGTTTTGACCCCCGAAATCAAGCCCCCAAGTTCAAAATAGGACCTAATTAGGGTTTTTGATTAAATGATGTATTGGAAGAATAAAATGAAAGGGGCACACTTTAATGAAAGGGCCCAACTTTATGATGTAGAATATGATGAAATAGGACCTTAGACCTAATTAATTTGATTAATTAAGTGCTAAAGGGGAAATGCAATGCAAGATGCAAAATGCGCCAAGGCGGGTGCTAAACTAGGTGTGAAATTGTACCACCCTAGCAAGTGCGTACAATTTACGATGCTACAATACCTCTAATCTGCAATGACTAATAATGATGCTTTGCTTTTTGAGTGTAATCACATATGTTATATGAAATGGCATGCACATGAAAAAACCCTAATCACACACACATATATGATGCTCTATAATAGATGAATGAATAATATTTAGCCTTGAAGACCTCTAGAAATGCTTGATGATGAATACTTCAATGCTTGAATGCTTGAATACTTTGTGATTATAATTTTACCATTGTTTCGGGTATCTTATATAGGCAAATGAGAGGGGAAAGCCTCCTTATATACTTGCCTATCAAAAAACATGCTAATTTCCCTACATGAGCTGACACAGAGAGATTTCCCACTCAAATTTGATAATGGAAGAGGGTTCAAAATGGGGCCCAAATAAGGAGGACCAAAGCATGGCACCATGGTCCCCATGATGACCAAAGCGCCACACCTTGGTCCTACCCTATTTTAGGGCTAGACCAAGGGGCCATGCGATGCATGAAATGAAAACAAGGCTAGATTTTCATGATAAAAGCATAATCAAGCCTTAATTAAGCATTAGGGGATGAAAACTAAGGTGAGGGCATAAAATGTGGACTAAAGTGTAAGAGAGTACAATTTAGGATGCTACATAAAATATGTGAGAATAATTTTAGAGCTAGAAATGCTAATATTTTTGGTTTAAATTATGGAAAAAATTGCATACAATCTATGAAGGAGATGGGGAGGCCAAGGAAGCAAAAATTCAAACTTGGAGCACTTAGTTTGAAGGTATAAGGATGAACAATGATAAAAATATTGCTACATTTCTACTCCGGGTTCATGAGGTGGTTTGTTCAATAAGAAGACTTGGTAAAGAGCTAAAAGAACCAATTATTTTAAGAAGATTTTTAGATCCCTGATACAAAAATTCTTCCCAAAGATAGTTGGTATCGAAGAATCCAAAGATATAAATGTATGCACAGTGAAATGTGATCTCAAAAGAAAGGAAATAATTAATGAAAAACAATCAATATTAGACAAGAGAAAGCCAAACCAACACAAAATCAAATTGAAATGAAGTATATCAACTTCCTTGATGCAACAATTTGTCCTATGATAATGGTTTTGATGTGTGCTCACAATTTTAGAGGCATGAGGGTGCTCAAAGTGCTCAATATTGCATGAAGATGGTGTAGTTGTTCTAAGTTGCATTGCATAGTGATAGAATGATAAATGTTTTGGCTAAGTGTTGAATGGAATGGAGTGAAGGGTTAGAATGAAGAGATGAAGATCAAGGGTGGAGATTTATTTGGTTCTCACCTTCCATGAGAGGTTGACAAGTGTTAATCTAGGAAGGGATGAGAGGACAAGGTGGTTGGAAAAAGGAATGAGAATGAGTGTAAGGAAGATTTGCCACTCCAAAGTACATGGGGATGAGGAATAGAGGAATTTTCAATTTCTTGAGAGGGAGAATGGAAAGGGGACCCATATGGGTACTTTCCAAAAGTGGTTGGCTTTGAAGGCTGAGTGGGCAAGTGAAGAAAGCTATTTATGGTTCGAGTTAACTTCCTTCCTAATCATTATGGTTAAGGGTGTGCATATGTTTAAGGAGGGATTATTAGTGTAATGCCTGCCAAAATACCCTAGAGAAATACAACCAACTCACATACAACTAGAGATAATAATTTTTTTTAAACATCTACTAACACAACCCAGTAAACCATCATTACATCAAAAACATTAATTAACATCTACAAGATTATATAAAATATCTTTAACATAATAATTCCACAAGTGGAATACATCACAACATCTACCACTCCCTAGGGTACTTCAACGCTATCATGTACATGACTCTAACACATAAACACATCTCCATCTATGATACCATTCAACATTCGTTACACTCATTTCCTAATCGATTACTTTCCTTCTTAGCATGAGAACCATTATTCAACAAATGCATATCCTATCATATTCCATTATCCATTTGATTCATTTTAGAACACCAAATCAAATGTTCCTAATCCCTTTCCAAACCTTCTAACATGTCATGTTATCATGAATTATCAATTAGGCATCAACTAACACAATCTAGTTCATTTCCTTAAGTATAACCATACATCCTACAAGCTACTCATACTTATTCATATTCTAGAGATATCCATGAACCAAGAATACCATCATTTCCATTGAAACATTCATATAGTGTCTTCCAATCTAGAATTGCATCCACAATGAATATCCTTTTATAACATAGTCATTTACAATGAATTCTACAATCATGTTATGTTACAATACATCAAGATCTCAATCCACTACAATTCTTATTAAATATTTTTTCAAGACACTATTACATATTCTTCCTTTATAATTACTCATTCCTCATGATACAAGATACATAATCTCAATTCCACTATATAAAATATACTCCACAAATCCATCTACATGAAGAGAAGATATGAATCCATGTCCACAAACAAGAGCATCCAATGAAGAACATCTAAATGGAAGAAGTCATCAAACCACCCGACCATGTGGAATCATAAGGAACCACCCCCATGCTAGGAGATGACACAAGATCCCATTCACACTCTAGATCTAGGCTGACACCTAGCTACCAAAGAGATGAAATAACTCCAAGACCTTAATCATGACATAATCCACCATACAGGACATCCATAGGCACCCCAATATAAGCATAAGGAACTAGGATCAACATGTACAGTAGAGTGTCATCACATACTATCAGAGGATATCCTAGAACTATGTCTCGGCATCTGTGAAACACGTGCAAAACCGTCTCAACCTTTGAGGAGTCAAGGGTGTTTGGTTTATCCAGTTACCAGATCTTCCCATATCTCACTCTGGTTTGCTTCAGGCCATGAGATGGGGCATCACCACAACATATTTTTGATCTTACTTAGATGAGTTACTACTTCCCAACCCACCTAAGCTTAGTTATTATATTATCACTTGATTAATACAATAAACCTCCAATGTGATATCCAGATGGTCTAGACCCCGACTCCAACCAACAAGGTATCCTAACAGTCTATTCCTCATGACCTCGACAAACTCATGCAAGCCCACTCTCTCTAATCATGCACCTAGACCTTATGGTAACAATATACTCAAATACAAGAACAAGGGCTCTCAGATGCATCATGACCCGGATAACCAAGGTCATACATCAAACAATAATCTCCAAGAACATGAACAACATATGCCAATATCACAACCTTACAAGGGCAACCAATAATCCTTAAACATCAAGAATCTCATTATAAAAAAATATTCAACATGAGCCCAAAGAATATCAGCAAGGCATTTCTCATCTTGCTTAGTCCAATAGTGAAATCAATAATCTCAAATCAATAAATCAAGCGTACAATATCATAGGGATAGACTCATTCACAACAATGCACAACCATGAGAGTCTAAATACCAAAATTTCCAATAAACAAAATCAAGAATAAAAATCTCAGCGAATACATTAAACATATATTTTTTTCACAGACACGAAGAATACAATCTTTTCAAATCAAATTGCATAAGAAGGATTTAAAATCCCCAACTTGGAAAATAGAAGTTATGGAAAGCAAAATTGTTGCAGAAGCGACAAGCCAAATCTTCAATCCACGAACAAAAATCACAACCTCAAGCAAATCCAAACCAAGCATCCAAAAGCCAAATGAATAATTCTCAAAAAATTCTCCAGCCAAGCCACACACACAATAAATTCAAATCTCCCAATAAATAGAATTTTATCCAAAAACTATACAACTTCTCCTACCAATCAAAATAATCCAAAATATAATATCTCATGCCAACCATGCCAAATATTGAAGTAGAACAATATAAAATAATATTATTTAACTTACCCAAATATCTCAACCAATAATAAAATAGGGTAGGTAAGGTAAATAATTAAATAATAGATAAATAATTAAACCAAAATAATATATTTCTTATCAACCATCTCAAAAATTAAAATAATAATAATATAAAATAATATTATTACAATGTCCAAACTCGCAGCCAACAATGGGAGAGGGTAGGTGAGATAAATAATAAATAAATAAATAAATAAACAAGCAATTAAATAATAATATCTTCACAACCACAACTCTCAAGAGGGTCAATCATAACAAGGGGTAATTAAAGAAATAATAACAAATAAACAACCAATAAATAAATAGATAGATAATAAACAATAAAACAAATAAATAAATAAGTAATAAATAATCCAACAATAAATAAATGGATAAATAAATAAATAAAATAATAAACAAATAATTAAATGTACAGATACATATAATGCTCCAGCCAATAATAATTTAAACTCAATGCCATTAATATCTCCCACATACGTATAAAATATAATAGTAAATAAATAATATTTCATGCATAATTATAAATGTCAAATATTATGATCCACAAAATAACATTAATAAATAATAATCTTCAATAATTAAATCAACAATTATATTTAAATATTAATGCCATCCACTGATTTAATTTAATATCAATAAACTATGTAAACCAATTAATTAATTTATAATCTAATTAATAATCACACATTAATATTAAATATTTATATCAACTATTTATTTAATTTTTTTATTATAAACTATGTCAATCCATTAATTTAATTTAACATTATTAACTATATAAATCAATTAGTTAATTAATAAATAATCATAACACTACAAAGCAATCCAACATAAGATAACTCAAGAAACCACTTGACGTTAAACACCAACTCACACCAAGACTCTAAACTGACAAGGGTAATCTACTTAAACCTAGAGTGTAGAATGGGTTTTCATCTCATCTCCGATCAATTTGCCATTGGGATAAAGACAGGCTTAGACCTGTGAAGCCAGGTGCAGTAGATGTCTAGTACCCTACAAACCTTTCACCACCAATACATATACAACAGCATATGCAATATATATATATATATATATATATAACGTAAATACACAAGCAAGTGAAGAGAATCACAACATCATATTGTGCTCGCAATGAGTGATATGACATTGTCTCTACCACAAATACATTTAGAAGACAATCATGACAATCAAACACTATCATAAACATCATCGTATCCAATATAATCATGAATTAAGGTTATTACATGGTTAGATACCATCAAATCATCATAAAGTAAACTAAGCTATATCAATATTATCTATTAATGCACAAAAGACAAGATGAATCAGGGAGGGGCACTACAATTAGGCTTAATGAAGGATGGTTAAGGTGCAAGTGGGGAACGATGGAGGATGAGGCAATTCGAGAGAGAAAGGGAGAAGGGATTAAAAATTGTTTAATTCCAAGGGGAGGGAAAAGGGTACTTTTGAATTAATTTAAATTTAAAGTAGAGAGAAAGGGAAAAATAATATTTAATTAAATAAATATGAGAATTTATTTAATTAAGTGGGGTGAAGGACTATAGTCTATTTTAGATAAATTAAATATATTAATTTACATAGGAAAATAGAGGAATAAATGTTTGTTAATTAAATAATAAGAAATTATTTAATTAATTTGACGATGGAAATGGAGGAATAATGACGACAAATTTGATCAAATGAAATGATCAAATTTAGGTGTCTAAATTTTTCCCCTCTTCAAAATGATGCTAGAATAACGTTATTCCAAAGAAAATTAAAACACAAACGACACGAAGAGAACTAGAGGAAAATATGTCCTTGTTTGAAGGGACTATTAGTGAATTAGATAGTGTGAGTGATGCCCCCTCGAGAGGGTGGATGAAAAAAGGGGCCCAAGCAGCCACTTGATAGAACAATGTGGAAGGAGAAGGAAAAAGAGAATGTGGGAAGAAAGACAAAAGAAATAAGAGTAGGTAGGAGGGAATGACACATGAAAATGACACTATAGGAAGAAATAAGGTGAAAAATGACATTTGTAGGAGGAAACAACACAAAAAATGGGGCCAATGGGGGCTCTATAAGAGTAAAAATGAGAGATTTACCTCTCATTTTGTTGCCTCAATGTTTAAACTCTCAAATCTTGAACTTTTACATTAAACCCAATATCTAGCTTATCTGAAATGTGTACTTGTCAAAAGTTTTCAAGATATGTAATTATGTGGTTTCAACTCAAATTCATCATCTCCAAGTCTTGTAATGTATAATCCTATCACGTATTAGTCAAAATATGGAAACAATTAAATTTTGAAAATATAAGGTGTCAAGGGAAACCATCTTACGGGCATGTCTATAGTGCATTTTAAGTTATGTGGTCAATTTTCACAAAGACTCACTTTGTCATTTATGAAATTTTAATAGTTAGATTTTTATGAGCCTATATTTGAAAAATATTAAAATTGCATTTTCTATGACTTGTCATGAATAAATATGAATGTGTTATGGTCACCTCCTCCCCTTTGATGTTTGGCCAAAATTTCACAAGGAAATTCCTCCTCAATAAAAAAATTATGGTGAAATCTCTAAAAATAAAAATAAAAATAAATTTAAAATTAAATAAATTCATTTCTAAAAATTTTGCAATCTAAATTCATAGGTTGTGAGTTTTGAAAATTGAATGTAGAGGGTTATGAAATTGGTTGCGAGTTCGTGAGTTGTGATTTCAAAAAGTCAAATGCAAGGAGGTTGCGACTTATGAGACGTGAATGTGAAAAGGTTGTGAATGGTGAAAAATGAATGCAAGTATGATTGTGAGTTGTAGAAATTGAATGTGAATAGATTGTGAATTGTAAGTGATGAAAAGTGAAAGACAGATATAATTGTAAGTTTTGAAAACATAATCAAATATGATTAATTGTTGAAAAGATATTAGTTATTGCAAAGTTCTCTGCTTATGCCCATGGCTGTGAACTGTTTGACAAAAAAATGAGTCAAACAATAAAATGCCTTACAAGAAATGTCATCACATGGAATGTCATTGTTCTTTGTAAGAAACTTTGAAGAAAATACAAATGGCAGGATTATATGTAACCTTTTTTAATGCTTGCGCCAATCTAAAACTTTAACAAGAGAGTATGAACGTGCACCAAAGCATTATTAAAGGCGCAGGTACACTATGCTTTGTAATAGATATCACTTGGGATGTTGTCTCGCACCAGGAAAAATATTATCTCACTTAATGTAACCAAAAACTTAGAAAATAGAGTTTATTTTAAAAAAAGTTATGTAAAACATAATTATATAAGATTTATTAAATTTCAAAGAGGTAGTTAGGAGTAGTTTCGAGGTGGTTACAAGTGGTTACCGAGAAGAAGCCTATAAATACAAGACTAATTCAAATGTAAAGGGCGGGTCTTTTCAGAGGGGGAAACTTTGGAGAAATCTTCAGATTCAGAGTAACTTGTATTGAGTTTTGATTTTGCACTATGTATAAAAGGGTTTATGAGATTGTTTAAACTCACAAAGATAATAAAGAATGCATTTGTTCATATGTTTAGAATGTTCTTCTGAGTTATTGATGCTAGTTTTTTATATGTTAAATTAGCAATCTCTTCATTTATCTATGTTATTCATTAATAATCTACACAATTGATGTAACACAACACAATCATTTCATGGTATCTTGAGTTGGGTGTGTCAAAGTAACTTATCTCCTCGTATGTCAAGATTTTTTTATTCTTCTTTCTTTGTTATTACATACCAAAACTTATTTTGTCCTTAACTCCCCTTTTGTAATTGTTATCCGTTGTAAATCTCAATTGGTATTTGTATATTTACTGTTGGGGTTTTCATTAGTCATATTTATTTAGTTTTGTCTTTTTTCCCTTTTTTAATTTCAGGTTAAAAGTACACAAAAACCCTAAAAACCCCCATTATACGAGGGCGCTGCCCCTCTCAAATGCAAAGGAAGATCGTGGTTTCACCATGACCTTTCCAACTGTTGGAATGGTTGTCACTTCTCTTTGGGAAAACATGGTCACTTTTTAAGAAGCATCCATAGTGACAAATCTGTTTAGCAACACGTTTTCACCACACAAAGAAGAAAATTAAGGAGATCTAGAGTACTTTGTTGACAAGAAAAAATGAAGTTGCTATTGGGCACCCATGACATTGCATTGACCTAGAAGAGTATTGTTTTCACTAGAAGACCTTTTATTTATTTTTAGTTTTTTGCGAATGAAAGGCTTGGAACCCTCTCCAAAATATCAAATGTCCGCATTTGATAATACTTAAGAGTTATGATGGATGAGGTGATAGGACACCCAGGTGTCTCTATTGTTCTCCTATCTTCCATGATCTTGCATTATGATGTTTGCTCTCATATTTGTGTTGCACTTGCACAAGAGCTCAAGAAACAATGGATGTGGTTGTGATGATGTATGCTAGAATAAATTTACTATAGTATATGTGCTCCAATGATTGCTTGATTCATCAAAATGGAAGGAAAAAACGTCTTTTAAATATAAATTTCAAAGAGAATTAAGGGTTTAGATTAAGGGGTGAAATTGAAATGGAGGGCTAAGATTGAGGAGTAGATAATTTAGGGAGATGTGTTGTCATGTGGATAAGAAGAAAAAGGTAAATGAATGAATGAATGAATTAAATAAAACTAATAGAAGAAAGGCCACATAAATTAAATAAATAAAATATATAATTAATTTAGAAAAGAGGGATGGGATTAAATAAAAATAAAAATTTATTCAAATAGAAAGAAAATGCATAGCGAATTAATTAATTAATTAAAAATATTTATTTAATTAATAGAAGACATTATGATAACATAATTGAATAAATAATAAATATTTATTTAATTAATAGAAGACATCAGGATAACATAATTAAATAAATAATAAATATTTATTTAATTATAGGATAATTTGAAGTGTCTATATTTTGCCCCTCTTTGAGACAATGTAGTTTATCACATTGTTTGAAAGAAGATTAAAACATAATGGGGATAATGAAGATATAGATAACAAAGGAGTTGGTAGTCTATGAGTAGCATGGGGATGTAGATACAAGATCAAAAAGAGGGGTACCAATCCCGCTACTAGGGATAGGAGGGGTAAGACCTTCAAGAGTTCAATGGGCTTTGAGACTAGCTGATTTAGAGGGAAGGAGCACAACATAGCTCACTTTGGCCCTTATGTATTGCTGTCGCAAAAAATTACACACTTGTTGAGCTCTCAACTCAAAAGCCTTGTGAAACATGGAAACAACCCTGAAGTGTGGGACCTTTCTCAATAGGGTTGAATCTCTAGAGAAGGTCAGCTTCCTTTTTTATCTAAGTGCAAGAGTTGAACCAACCCAACACTCAATAAACTATCCTTAAGGCGTAATATAATTACTTGTAGAGGGAAAGGGATAAAGAGATGAAAAAATTAAAAGAGGTGATGCACCAAGATAAAAATTTGTTTCTCCCTGCCTATGATTGCATAGAACACCAATAAATATCATCAAAGTATACACATATCTCTATTCTTATCAAACCCCTAAGACACATGTATGAAGGTCAAAACTTAATGGGATGCTGAAAGGAACAAGAAGCATTCATAAACAATCTCTATAAGCATAATTGATACAACATACAATTTGGGAAAAGAGAAAAATGCATTCGAACAAGAAGGTAAAATATTGTACACAAAATGCTTCAATTAGAGGAGAGGTAAGAAAATAAGCTTCACTAATGTAGAGGCAAGGAACAATTTACAATCATATAACATGAATTTATATAAGAGAAAAGAGGGGAGAACCCCAAAAATATCATACAAAATTGTCTTTATAGATCAGGCATAACTTTGATTTACACATGAACTTCAAACTCTAGCCAACAAGGGTTAGGTTACAATGATGATCAAATGAAGGAAAATATCAAAGATTTGATCTTTGACATGTAAGATACATCCTCTAGAATGAATTATGACCCAAATAAATGCTCCTACAATCAATGAAGAATGAGAGCTCATAAAATTAGGACAACTCTAAGACAAATCTATCATCTTGCATGTCCTCTATTAGAGCATAAAGTCACCCATAGCCATAAAGCAGCATGGGTGGGTCCTTGGAAATGCACGTGTAGGGATGAATGGGAGTAATAGTATCATTTTGGTTGTTTGATCAGATCAAAAAGTTGTTGGGGGCCATTGAGCATTGAATTTTCTCCTCTCGGCTTGGTAAATCACATAGCTATAAAAAATTGAATGTTGGCTATAGGTTTGAATGTTTGTCATTGATCTAGAGCTTGGTGTGGGAACACATGGCCAAGATGAACAAAAAATCCTTCATGACAGGTGATTAAAACATGACTATTAATCACTTTGATTGGACAGTGCCCACTATCCTACAACCAAGAAACAAGGTCGACCACATAGCCCACAAGGACATGATGCAAGGAATGAAGTGGCATGGTCAAAGGCTTTTGACTTCTCCACAACCCCATGACTAGTAGTGGTTAGTGGAAATAACTATTGTGGGGGTGTAGGGGAACTAGGAATGGTTAAATCAAGCATCATCCCACAAGCCCATTGTCGATTAATCCTAGGTAAGTTGGTCACCATAGGGGTATTGAGGCACATAAATGTGAAGCATTGGGCTATGTGATGGTCTCAAGGGGCCATGGAAACAACAAAATATAGCCTTCCTAGTGTGTCCATGGAAGTTGAGGGGCAAAAATAAACCCACCCACACAATAATGTGATGCACTCAACAAATAGGCAAATGATGTAGCCAGTGGAAGGGTAAGGCAGGGTGAATTGACAACAATGGACGGGGCCTTTAAGCCATAACTTAAGTCATAGTGACTAGTGATAGTAGGTCAACATAAAATTAGAACGTAGGGAACATAACTAAAAGGTCGAGGGTTTAAGGGTTTAAAAGGTTTTAACCCTGCAATGAAGAACAAACTTTTAATCTTGAGAGGGGGGGGGGTGCTGCACAGGGGTCAATGGGGTCATAAAAATGACAACATCTTGGCGACTCCGCAAGATGTTTTCTTTTAGAAAATAAGACCAAGTATTTGAAAAAATCCATTACACCAAAGTCAAAACATGCGCTTGAACTGCGAATCTCATGAATCTCTATAAAAACTTCTACAACTGCAACACACTGTCAAAATTGCAACTCCTTGTAGGGAAGAGATTGTGCTTGAGATGATTCCATTCATTGAAATTGAAAGAGCTTCACCATACTTGAAATTTGAAATGCGTTGGCTTCCTTGAAACTAGTGATGATATAAGGACAACCACTCCAAATGGCATCAAATTTGGAGTGTCTTCTTGATTTAGTTCTCTCTACATCCCACTTGAGAATTAGATCTCCCTCTTTCAAGGTCCTATTAGTATCCTTTTTCAATTGAACATATTGGCATTGTTTCTAGGAATGTATATTGTCCTTGATAAGGATTGTGGCTAGAATTCTTTTGTCTTTGGTCTTTAAAATTCAATTCATTTTCCACTATCGGTGCCTTTTTCAGATGATTCTTAATCTCAGGAAGAATATTACATGCAAAGGTTGCATGTTTCTTTTCACATATCTCATAGAGATCTAGTTGATTTAATGGATATTCTCCCAATGAATTCTTAACTTTACATTTGGGGCATAAGGTGGATAAAGGCTCTATGTTCCTCCTATTAGTTTGTGTGTTGAGGTGAAGAAGGGTGTCAATTTTTAGGTTGACAATATCTTCTATAACTTCAAAAACATCTAATGAGGAACTCTTTCCTTTTCTTAAGTTCCTAGTGCCTACCTTGGTTCTTAAATAGTTCCAACAAACCTCAATAATTTCCTTTAAAGATAATTTATTGATGTCACTCTTTGTTATTAGGTTTAGGGCTTCCCTAGAATCTTCATCAATTCCTCTTAGAAATACACTACTTACTCATCTCTTGATTTAGTCCTATTTCATATCTCTTGTAAGCAAAGAAGAGATGATGCACATAGTCTTCCATACTCTCATCCTCCATCTATTTCACTTTGAAAATTTCCTCCTTTCTATCCTTGAACCTATAGTAATCTCTATATTTATCCTAGAAGACAGTCTCCATCTCATTCTATGTGGAAATAGTTTTAACTTATAGTTGTCTATGTGGTGTAGTTATAAGTTTGATACAATACCTTAAACTTAAATAAGAACCAATCTAGATCTTTGAAAGTATTCCCATGAAAGGTGGGTAAAACAAAGGGAAATATGTTTTGCATTGGGGCTTCATTTGCTTCTTTATTTAAGACAATTGGATAAGAAAATGTTCTATGATGATGTTGTAGAATAAATACAATTTAGCAAATAAACAAATTTAGCACATACACATACATAAATATAATTTAGCACATAAAGAAATTTCGAACCAATTTCCTTCATCACTAAGTGTTGTAGAATCCTTGTAGTATCCTTGTAGAGTGGTTGAGGTTTTGTAGAGCTTGTCTATGAGCTTTACAATCTAGATTGCCACAAGAGTCATTGTTAGAAGGACTACTAGGAAGAGCATTCTCTCAAATCACAACAATCCTCCTTGACTAGGTCCAATGTTTAATGAACGATTTCATGATCCAAATGACTTCATGGACTCTCACCTTGTTAGGACCATTTTGATAGGGGGTCATAATATATCTAGTTCACGATTAAATTCTTGAAATAATAACTCAACGAATTCTCCTTTGTCTTCTCCTCCTACCATTGATCACGACTCCACTATTACTATTGAGTTTGATTGGATTCATATGTTAGAGGAGAAATTGAGAGATTTGGAAGGCTTCTTAAACTAGGAAAATATCCTCCCTTGGGCTAGAATGTTGTGAATACTAGGAAAGACATGGTGATCTTAGAAAAAAGAAGCTTGTATATGTTGAGGGGATTCTCCTTGATTGTTAAGAGTCGTGTATTCTTCAAGTGCTCCTCCCTAGGACAATTAGTTTGACATCTTTAGTTCCCAAATTGGTTTTGACATACCTAGGATGACAGTACACATGGTTGAGTCCACACCTACCATCCTTAATATTAATGCTTCTACCATTCCCCTGTGTTACACCGACATGGCTATAAATTCCACTACCACTTTGTTGGCTTTTGCATAAAGATTGCATTGATGAACTATTTTGTGTTGGCCATTTGGTGGAATTGATTATGTGTTGCATTTATCTTTTGTCATTGATGTCAACAATATCTATTTGGATGCTTTACCGACACCCTTTCGGTTCCAGTAGGTTGAGTGGTTTCTAGTTAACTTGGATCTGACATGATTCGATAGGCTCCAGTATAATCTGGTGATGAAATTGGCTTGTTCATGATGCTTATACTCATACTTGGTTAGTTGGTTTTGGTCTGGTGATTGGATGCTATCCTGCTTGCTTAGAAGCTTGGTTTCTGGTTCCGATGAGGGTTTCATTGACAGAGCTTTTGGTGGAGATATTTGATGAATTGTATAAGTGGTATTGGTGTAGCTTCTGATGGACTTTTAGGATGTTGTTGGTGATCATGTTCAAGACTTGGCATTTGGAGAGCATTGTTGAAGCGTGTGGACCTATACTTGGTCCCAGTTGATCTAGGTTATGGACCAACATTGATGTAACACGTGGATAGGACCTACTGATGTATTTCTGGGATGTCTTATGTGTTGGATATTATTTGTTTGGCCTAAAGTCGACATGGTTTGTAATTATGTAATTGTTTTATTTTTTGGTAGCCGACCTGATTGTTTATGGTCGATGGTTTGTATATATAGATGTAAGATCTCATTGTAGATCATCATGGTTAATGTAAGAGGTCATGGTCAAGGATTGTAATGTGAGAATAATGTAATATCATTCAGGCAGAGGAGTTGGTCGATCATTGGAGATTGAATTGGGTTTATGTATGAGGATTTAGTCCTCCGGTATTGAGCTTAATCAGAACTATACTTTGGCATAGGAGATGCTATATTTTGCAGTTCAACACTTCTCCAGATGGTATTCTGGATTTACATGTAGTCAGTGAGACTCATTTTGTGATGAGCAATGTGCTCTAGGCTATTGGCCTTCTTGCAAGTGCAGGCCCCTTCATTGTAAGTCACATACTTACTGCAAAAGTATTATTTGACTGTGGGTAGGCTTCCCACTGTGGTTTTTCCCTTTACCAGGTTTTCCATGTACAAATCTTGGTGTTGTGTGAATACCTTTTATTCTATGATTATTGTTTATGCTTAATTGGATTAACTGCTATTTTGGTATTATTGTTTTGGGTTCCAGTATTAAAAGTTTAAATTGCTTAATACTTCTGGTAATTTGTGACAATTGATTCACCCCCCCCTCTCTGTTGTCTTTCGGTTATCTGAACTGTCTAACAATTAATATCAGAGCTTTGGTCCTCTTTGCAGAAAGCTTAACCACTTGAGGAAGATCTTATGGCGACTAACAATTCAAGTTCATCCAGTTCTTCTGGAGCTATCTTTAGAAGGGATATACCAAGGCTTGATGAAACAATTTACATAGTATGGAAGATTCAGATGGAGAATCATCTGAGATATCTTGGCAAGGAGATTTGGGAGATCACACAAAATGGTGTCACACCCTATAATCCGAGATCTGGCAATCCTCCTTTGACAAACCTACACAAGGAGCTTGAGAATGATTGTAGAGCAAGAGAAGCCCTCTTGTGTGCACATTTTGATCAACAAATAATAGGATTAACTGACAAATCATTTGGAAAGGCTATATGGGATAAGTTGGAGACTCTTAATGAAGGTGAACCTACAGTAAAGATTGCTAAACTTGATGGTTATTGGGTGAGGTATGAAAACCTAAAGATGGACGAAGATGAAAGGATTACTATATTCATGGAAAGAGTAAATGAGATTGTTATGGGAATTCAATGTTGTGGTGGAACTCTGAGCTAGGATGAAATTGTTTCTAAAGTCCTGGGAGCCCTACCATCGGCTTACAAAATGAAGGCTATTGCTATCAATGAGTTGAGAACAACGGCTAATACATCTGTCAACATAGATACCTTGGTTGGGAAACTATCTTCTTTTGAGCTTGAGGAATTTGGACCTTCTGGAGCTGTGAAGACTGAACCTGCTTTCCATGCATCTACATCTGCAACCGGTAAGTAAGACTGGAAAGCTTTATATGCAAAAGAATTAGAAGATATGAAGAGAGAAGATGATGAGTTTTAGCAACTTGAAGCACTATTTTCTAGAAGAGTACCGAAAGGACCGGTAGGAAGTAAGTATGAAGGAAAAGCACCTTTTAAATGTTTTGCATGTAATAAGATTGGTCATTTTGCATCTAGATCTCCTAAAAGGAATTCAAGATTTGAAGAGAGAGTTAAAAAATCATTTAAGCCTAACCCTAGATATCAGAACAAGTATAGATTCAAGAAAAACAAAGACAAATCATGCTATATAGTGAATGAGGAAGGCATTACTGATTCAGATGATGAACTGGTAGAAGACTTTGCTAGTGGATCCGACAATGGGAAAAAATGGGTATTCTTGGCTATCAAGGAAGATGATCTGGCACTGGAAGAGAATGTACCTGAAGAGAAGACACTTGCTGCTAAAATTGAGGACAAGGATGAATGGGTAATTAACAGTGGTTGTTCACATCATATGACTGGAGACAAAGGGAAGTTTTTATCTTTGCAAGAATTTGATGGTGGACTAGTTAGATTTGGAGATGGAAAGACATGTATGATCAAAGGAAAAGGAACTATATCATTGGATGGTAAGAACAATACTGACAATGTTTATTACGTTGAAGGTTTGACGAATAATCTTTTGAGTGTAAGACAATTGGTAGACAAGGGATTTCAATTACAGCTCAAAGATGGAAAATGCAAAATCATTAACAGATATGGCTTGGAGATTGCAATTAGTACACAAACAAAAGGTAATATATTTCATTCGAACTCCGGTGAGAAAACATGTTTGATTACACAGATTGATGAGAGTTGGCTATGGCATAAAAGGCAGTGTCATGTGAATTTTGATTGCATTGTGAAGATCAGTTCAACTAAGGTGGTTAGGGATCTACCTAAGATTATGAAGCCCTATAATCCGATATGTAAAGAATGTCAAATGGGTAAACATGTCAAAACCTCTTTTAGCAGTATACAAGATAAATCAAATGATGTTCTTGATCTTATTCACACTGATTTGTGTGGCCCTGCTAGAGTTAAAAGTTTTCATGGTGATAGATATTTCATGCTAATCATTGATGATTATTCTAGAATGATGTGGGTTACTTTTTTGAGAGAAAAATTTGAAGTATTTGAAAAGTTTAAAATCTTTAAGGCTAAAGTGGAAACTGAGACATGATTGAAGATTGAATGTTTGAGATCAGATCATGGTGGAGAATTCACATTCGGTGAGTTTAATAACTCTTGTGACAAGCATGGTATAAGAAGACATTTTTCTGCTCCCCGGACACCTCAGCAAAATGGAGTTGTGGAAAGGAAAAATAGAGCTATCTTGGATGTTGCTAGAACAATGATGATGAAAGATAATTTACCTCATATCTATTGGAGAGAAGCAGTGAGTACAAAATTTATACATTCAACATAGTACATATCAAAGGAGAAACCGGTAAGACACCTTATGAATTATGGTTTGGCAATACACCTACAATTAAGTACTTCAGAATTTTTGGTAGTAAATATTATATTAGGAAATATGATACTATTGGGAAATTTGATCCTAGATGTGATGAAGGCATATTTCTTGGTTATTCTAATGAAATTAAAGCATATAGATGTTATAACAAGAGATTGCAGAGAATTGTGGAGGGTGCTAATGTCAAAGTAGATGAGCTGAACAAAAGTCAAATCAGAGTTTATGAGAAGGAACCGGCAGTGGAAATGATTATGTCTGAATCAGTCGCACCTTTACTGAAATAGAGAGTTGAACCAGTTACTCCAACAACATCAAAGAATTCTACAGTAATTGAAGAACATGGAAGAGGAACAGAGAGTCAGAAGACTCCTAGGTATGTGAGATTGAATCATTCTAAAAATCAAATCATTGGGGATAAGAGCAATAGAGTGATGACAAGAAGAAGACTGACAACTAATGAGGTATTTTTAATTTCACAAGTTGAACCGGTATTAGTAATTCAGGCATGTAAAGATGAACATTGGTTAAAAGATATGGAAGAAGAATTAGACCAGATTGAGAAAAATAACACATGGACTTTGGTTCCTCGACCTAAAAATAAAAATGTGATTGGAACTAAATGGGTTTTTAGGAATAAATTGAATGAGGATGGTAAAGTTATAAGGAATAAGGCTAGATTGGTTTGTAAAGGATATTATCAGAAGGAGGGAATTAATTATGGAGATACTTTTGCACTAGTAGCTAGGATTGAAGCTGTAAGATTATTTCTTGCCTATGCTGCTTACAAAAACTACAAAGTTTATCAGATGAATGTTAAATGTGCATTCTTGAATGGTGATCTTGATGAGGAAGTTTATATTGAGAAACTTGATGGTTTTTCACTATCATATGATACTAATATGGTTTGTAGGTTAAGGAAAGCTTTATATGGATTGAAACAAGCACCTAGAGCTTGGTATGCAAGGTTGGATAAATATCTTTTGAAGCTTGGCCTTACTAAGGGCAGTGCTGATAGTAATTTATATTATAAAATCACTGATGATGATATACTGATTGTTGAAGTATTTGTTGATGACATTATTTTTGGAGGTGAAGATAAATTATGCATAGATTTTTCTAAGAATATGGAGAAAGAATTTGAGATGTCTATGATTGGTGAGATGAAATTTTTCTTAGGTTTGTAGATTACTCAGACTGACAAAGACATTTTTATCTGTCAAACTAAATATGCTAAGGAATTGTTGAAGAAATTTGGTATGGGAGATTCTAAACCGGTAAGTACACCTATGGTTACAACTGAAAAATTGACAAGAAAAGATGTTTCTGCACCGGTAAATCCTACAAGATACAAATCTATGATTAGAGGTCTACTTTATTTGCTTCAGACTAGGCCTGACATTATGAATGTTGTTTGTATTGTTTCAATATTTCAAAGTGATCCTAGAGAAAATCATGAGATGGTGGTGAAAAGGATTTTTAGATACTTGCAAGGTACATCAGAATATGGCTTGTGGTACCCTAAGAATGATAACTTCACTTTATGTGCATATACAGATGCTGATTGGGTTGGAAATGTTGATGACCAGAAAAGCACTTGATAGGTGTAAGATAAAATGCTTTACTGCATGATATGGATAAAACAATTTTTTGAAAAGGCTTTAGAAACTTTCAAGAAAATGCAATTGATAGGTGTAAGATAAAATCAACAACCTTTTCCAATACCAAGTCCTTGTTTCACATATACAGATTGGAGAAATTGACTTGGCAAATGAATGTAGCAGGGTACTTACAGATCAACAAAATGCCTCAAATAATTGTGGCTTCGGCTAGTGCCACTATTAGAAATCATGCAAAAACAAGACATGTTAACTATTTGTTAGGATACCTCAAAGAAATGTCATCTATAGGAATGAAAATGATTGCAGAATGTGTACAAAATGGATTTTGCAAAAACTCTCAAAATGTTTTAATTAATTAAGTACTCTTTGAACCTTGCCATCATTCTCACTACAGTGTAGAGGTGAGGGATGTACAAAATTGAATGAAAATCCAACAAAGCATTATAGTGAAAAAGATTTTTGTGCAACTATTGCAGTTGGAAATTCCATGGCGAACATGTATGCAAAATACGAAAGCGCATGCTTGGCATGCTAATCGTTTGATAGAGTACATCAAAAAGATTTCTTCTCGTGGAATACATGATTGAAAGATACACACAAAACAACTTTGTTGAAAGACATCAGAAACTTAAAAGAAAATGCAACTAATGCCACAACCCATACCAGTGTTCTCTCACAACTGCAAGCTAAAATGAAAGCCTAGATATTGATTTGGCAAATGAATGTAGTTTAAGGAGAGTGAATTTGGGATAGCATATGCACAACCATCAAAGCACAAAGGATTAAGATTTTTTATCAGATGTTGCAGTTGCAAATACCCTATTGAATGTGCATACAAGAATTGAAGATATTGAAACATTTTGTCAACTGTTTGCAAAGATGGAAGAATAAGTTTTGTGGTTTTGTTCTGCTAATAGTGTAACTAGATCCTCTATATATACTTAATAACCACAAACCCATAAATTGATTATATTATGATGACATATCCCATAGAAGCACTAGTTATGGATAAGAGAATATGAGCACTAAATGTTGATAAGAATCACATAACCCAAATCATTGTAATTGATAAAATTAGAATGGAGTTTGAAGCATTAGTAGCTAGTATAATTGATCAAGGTGAAAGAGTAAATAATTGATTATGATGTTGATGGGATTGAAATGGATGAGTCTAAAGAAAAGCGATTCATACATGGAAAGTGATGATCTTACTCATTTTATAAGAACAAATGAACTTGGATTAGAAAATATAGACTAATGAGTTTGAGTCCTCTTCATCATGTAAGTAAAGATATTGCTTAGGTTTAGTTTTGCTACTATCACAAATGAGCTACAACAATAGATATATTTCATCTCTTGTATCATTTCAATGTCATATGTTGTATCAATGCAGGCTCACATATTATTGTAAATAAGAATTCTAAGGTGATTATGTCTGGAAAATCTATAAGATTTCAAAGAGAAGACAATTGGACTAGATGGAAGGAAAGAATGTTGAATAGATGCAATTGGAATACGAGTCCTTGAAGGTTAATTTGTTAATGAATGAATGATCCTTGGATTGGATGAAGATTCAGTACCGCCTTTGCAAGACCAATTGTTTGATCTCTTTCTTAAAGTTTTAAGTTTCTAGTTACCTTTTTGTAAAAGTGACTTAAATCTCACTTAATGTAACCAAAAACTTGGAAAATAGACTTTATATTCAAAAAAGTTATGTAAAACATAACTATATAAGATTTATTAAATTTCAAAGAGATAGTTAGTGTTAGCTACTTGATTAGTCCCAAAAACATTGAGAGGGGCGAGGGGGGGGGTGTGAATTAGTGTCTAACTAGTAAACAAAAGATTTAAACTTGTTTGCAACTTTATAACCCAAATTAATATACAGGTAAACAAGTAATAATGTAATAAAGAGAAACAAAAGTATAACCATCAATGCACACCATAACACAAATATTTTTGGCAAGGAAACCCCATAGGGGAAAAACCTCAGTGGGATTTGTGACCCACAATATTTACTCACTAGCCAATATGAATAAATATTACTTATACAATAGGGGCCTGCACATGCAAGAAGGCCAACAACCTAGAGCTCACTACTTAAAACAAAAATGGAGTCCCACTGACTACAAATGGATGGTTAAATCCAATGACAATGTACTACTCAAAATAGCATCTCCAATGCTGGATTCAGTATTGGTTTAAGCTCTGTTAGATAACTCTGCCATAAACCTTTCTTTGCTTTTCTCTGCTCTTTAAAATTATTACATCATAATGCATATATAGTTATTCGCTCTCATATACCGCTTGCATTCATTACCTAATTTTATTTTCTTTCTTACAAAATGACCTATAAGATCTCATACATATATGAGTCTTTACAATACATCATGTCAGCTATACAATATAATTACAATACAAAACAATATTATTTCCATGTCGGCTAGGACTGTCGGTAAGATCTTCTATCGGTGTAGACTGGATGCCGGTGAAAATAGACTTGTAGTGCCTGCCGGTGTCGGTAGATGATGTTTGTTACCAGTGTAATCTATGACCCATATTACCAGTTGGTTGCCATCAATGACAACATCAACTATTCTCATCTGAGTGTATAATACCAACAATCTCCCCCTTTGGCATTGATGGCAACACTCATGAGAAAAATCCAAAAGTTGATATCCAAAAATGAAGTCCAAAACTGATCCAAGAATAAGAGTGCTACCCTTGAGCAAATGATCCCTTTTGTACATTTTTCTCCCACACTACTCCCCCTTTGACATCAATGACAAAGGATGTAAAAAAGAATCAAGGAATTCAAAATTCTACCTCAAATCCTATAATCGGTTATGTACAATCTGAAAGATATCTGCTAAAATCAGATTAAGACTCTAGATAAATTTAGTGCTATCAGAAATAATGGTTTCAGTCTGTTTGATCATCCCGGTCAAATAATGCATCTGTTGCTGTAGCATCCTAAAATTGTGACACTTGCAATTTCGACTGCATTTCGGTCTTCACGATGGCGACGCAACATGCAACCTGAATGGAGACCCCAAAACTTGCTCACGACACTGAAAACTGCATTTTTCATGCACCCTGGCCTGAACCTTCTTTGCACCCCGCTGTCCCAGAGGTGGGACCAGAGCGCCCAGCGCCCTGGTCCCTCAGGACCAGGGCGCCCCTCAGGACCATGGCGCCCAGCGCCCTGGTCCCTGGGTCCTATTTTGGGCCCGGTTTCCTAAGTGATATCGGGTCTTTTTGATTGCAATTTGGAAATATACTTCCCTGGTCGGCCTAAGGTCGGGAAAATCAGTCTATCAGCCCTAATTGACAAGTATATAAACTACATTTTCCTCTTTCATTCGATATGAGGGAAAAAGGCGTGGAAACTATACTCAAGCATTCAAGCATTCAAGCAATTGATCATTTCAAGTTTCCATTCAAGGCTAAGTGTTGCATTCAAGTCAAGGATTCAACCATTGAAGAGGAGATCACTTATTACATGCTACATACTACAACATAAAACATCTAAACCTTTGCACATAAGGATACCAACATCCTTAGAACAAGGTATCAGTACTTGTTTTACATTACAGTCATTTACATTTACAGCTCTTGCTCATTTCTTGGTTAATTCCAAAACCAGGGTTTGACCTAAAGGCAAACCCCTAATCCCTAACCCCCCAATCGTCTTCGCTTTTCTATGTGTAGGTTGTAGGTACGCGGCTGAGATTGAAGATTTGGAATCCTTGTGCAGAGACGAACCGATCCCCCTTCGTTTCGCGGATTTTTCGGAGGACCGTGGCGCCGGGCGCCATCGTCCTGACAACTTTTTCTCAAATTTGCAGGACAGCGCCGTATCAACATTTTACTGCTAATTCTAGGTCCGCAGCTTCATCCTATAACCTAAACTCAGTTTATAAGCGAATCTTTATGACTTTCTATGCATTCTTAGCTTAATTTCCTTAATCAATATTCTTTACAAAAGAGGGTAGCCTTGCTTTCCAAACCCTTGAAATTCATTTAGCATCCAATCTTACATTGTGTGGGATTGGATCTTATGAGTTTCAACCCCTCTTTTGAATGTAAAGTCTTCCCCCTAAGTGAAAACCCATCGAATCATAGCGAACCTCCCTTCTCTCTCCTCGGAGTTGGAAGAGGGGAGACCAACTAGGGTTCGACAGCGATTTTCCGCTTTACATTTTGGTGAACCCAACGTGAACATCCTTTCTGATTATTCATGATTAGATCTGAAAATTGATTCCTTGATTACATTTCCATGTTTGATCTTTTGCAAAATTTTAGAGGTTAATTGCATAAAAACCCTAAATTTTCTTTTTAAGCAATTAAACTTGCGAAATGTTTAATTATTAATGCTTGCTTCAGATCTGCTTTTCTATTATAAATTATCAATTCATATTTGTACTTTAATTTTGAAAATTAAGTGGTTAAATGTCAATACCTTAATTTTTGAAACCCTCTTAATTCAACCTTTGTCTGACAATTTGACCGATCAAAACATGTCCAAATCAGCTGTAACTTTGGATTCTGCAATAAAATCACAATATCTTTCATCCCTGAAAATTTGGAAAAAAGTTGCGAGGACCGTGTTGCACTCCGAGCGCCATCGTCCCCGACATTTTTTCCAAAATTTCGGGAGCGAGATCTTGCTGTATTTTCCTGCTAAAATCCAGAATTTTAGCTGATTTTGTCAATTATAACACTTTCAAAATTATAGTCAAAGTTGGTCTTGTGATTGCTTGGTTTAAGGCTCCTAATCATTCAAAAATCATTGAAATTGAAATTTTGTGTCAAAATTGTGTTCTTATTGTCTTAAATTTGAAAAGTGTGTTTTTATTCATTCGAAATATCAGTGCTTTATTCAAATTCTTGCATTTTGTGGCTTTTGAAATTAAGTGCTTAATTACAACAACTTTGATTTCCGCTTTCAAAATTGAATTTTGCGTGAAATTGAGTCAATTTTCAAAATTCAAAATTTGCATTACTCTTGACATTCCCTCTAAAATCATAAAATTCAAAATTTCAGTTTCCCTCTCTTTTTCAAAATTCAAAATTTTGCATTTTTCGACAATCTTGATAGGGTTCAATTTTGAGATTGCAACTTTAATTTGGCCTATCTACAGATCGTAAAATCACTCAATTTTTTCAGATTAGCTCTAAAATCATCATACCTTTCATCCCTGCAAATTTCGAAAAAAGTTGCAAGGACCGTGTTGCACTCCGAGCGCCACGGTCCCGAACATTTTTTTTGAAATTTCGGGAGACTGTTGTGATTGCATTTAATAGCTTAAATCTGAAAGATTGGCTGTTTTTACTGAAAATTGCTACCTCTAAATTCAAAATCTTTTCTCTCTCTCTAGTGCATGAGTTTTACAACAATAAGCCCTACTTATACTATTCCCGTTAGAAGAAGCCGTAGAATTAAGTCTTTCCGAGGTTTAACTACCGAGGAGATGGAACCTAATTTGAGTAGCCTTTTTAACAAGGACATGGGTAATTCCTCTAATCCTCCGAATGATGAAGATGCTCTCCATGAAGTTTCCGTTGAACAACTTTCCAAATTGGATAACCAATTTGACGATTTTCACCAATGGATGTCTCATGAGTATCCCGATAGTCAAGCTCTTCCTTTAATTGAGGGTCTAAAACGCATGCTTCAAAGTGATAAGAATGGAATTGATGTTTTGCGTGGTATTGCACATATTGTGGATTCGAATGTGATGCCTATGAAGAGTTGTGCTGAATCTTTAGGTTATACACAACCTCCTACACAAGTCAATCATTCTATTCCTTTGACAACTCCTATTGCTAGTATACCTACCTTTACATCAAACATAATGGCTACCTCTATACAAGACATTCCTCCTGTGATCACTAGTCATGGGGGCAACCCTTCTTCTTCAATCAACCCTCTTCCTTCATTCAATCCAACTTCTTCGTACATTCCTTCAATGAGTGTTCCTATTACATCTTCACAAATGAACATGACGCAAGGGGGCAATTCATTTAACCATTCCATTCCTCCTTGTAGTGTTCCTCCTATCCAATCATCCCCTATGGTTGACTATCATAGGGTCCCACCACCTTACTCTTTACCTTCTTTCAATAACATCACACCTCCATCTCAATCTAACACACCTAATATGAATTCTTCGACCGAAGCTACCATTAATAATCTTGCACAAACTGTCTCTTCTTTACAGCAACAAATTGCCTCTATGAACCAATCTAAGTTTAGTGTGCCCACATTTGATGTTGCGAGCCCACTTTCTCTTGACATTGTTCGAGCCATCCCTCCTAAACATGTTGAAATCCCGCATCTGGAGCTTTATAATGGTAAAGGAGATCCTCTAACACATGTTAAGACTTTTCAAACAATTTGTACTGATTTTGCTTACGACCCAAGGTTGCTTTTGAAACTGTTCACCAGAACATTAAGAGACAAAGCCCTACAATGGTATTGCTCGTTGCCTTCTTATTCTATTACTTCTTTTGAACAACTTGCAAATGCTTTCATTCAACAATTTCAAAACAATATAAGTCCTAAAGTTACTTTGATTGATTTAATGCATTGTAAACAAGGTGTTAAAGAAAAAGTGACTAATTTCATTGGTAGATATAAGCATTTGTATGCTCAAATTTCTTTTCCAGTGCCTGATAATGATATTCAAAGAATCTTTATTTCTAATTTGCAAAAAGACATTCGAGACAAACTTTTGTTTTCTGAGTTTACTTCTTTCCAACAGTTGTGTGCCACTCTTCACAATTATCAACTGACTGTGAGTCAAATGGAACAATTACATCCTATGGCTCCGAGTGATAAGGGTGATAGCAGTCAACAACCATTTGGGAAGTTTAAACCGAATAGAGATTCCATCAAATTCAATGAAAACATCATCAACAACAATGTGAATGCAGCATCAGGTGTACCTCCTATTTCTAAATTTTTTAGGAAAGAAAGAAAGTATACTCCTTTGAATGAATCATTGCATGATATTATGAATAAGTTATTGGGACAAAATGTGCTTACTCTTCCTCCTATAAGACAAATTGATCCTGCAAAGATTACTTCACCTTATTTTGATCACAAAGCTTTTTGTCATTTTCATTGTCAGCCTGGTCATGATACTGAAAAATGTTTTTCTTTAAAGGGTAAAATTCAAGATTTGATTGATAATAATACCATTTCTGTTTTTGGAGTGAATGATAAAGGCAACACATCTGTAGCTCTTCCTAACCAAAATCTTCAGATTTTCACTGATCCATTACCTTCTCATACCTCTCATACCTCTAATGCGATTGAGGCTAATGATTCCTCTTTCTCATCTGATGATCTTGTGTCTATGACTCCGAATGTGATTAACTTTGTAGAGCAGCAAGAAATCCCTAAAGAACCTTCCATCACATTTGATTCTAGTGAAACCATTAGAGCACCTGATGGTCCTTTATACATAGTTGCAAAAGTCAAAAATACACCTTGTCGTGGAGTGCTTATTGATCCTTCGTGCATGGTTAATGTTATTACTGAAGAATTTCTTTTTACTTTGCAATTGAATCAAGTGATATATGACAAAACAGATGTGATTGTGAAACTATTTGATGCATTTTCTTCTCCTGCAATTGGTTCTATTACATTGCCTATTGAGGTCCATAATAAATCCCTTGATGTGAACTTTGCTATTATTCCATCTTCCAAACAATTTCGTGTGAAGCTTGGCTATCCTTGGCTATCTTCCATGAAAGCTATTGCTTCTCCTATTCATAAGTGTTTGAAATTTCCCCATAATGGTGAAGTTGTTACTGTCAATCATAGTCTCTTTAAACCAGCTGAAAGAACATCTAGTGTTCCTATTGATTACTTTTGGCCTAAACAATTTCAATCTCTTCCTCCGCGAAGTGATCATCTTTTTAAATCTTATCAAAAGTGGAAAACAGATATGATCCTATCTTTAAGTGAACCTAGAACACCTAAACTTGACATTCCTACCATTCTTGAGAAGGAAATTCTTCCTTTGAAAGATAAAACTAATGTCTTTCCCCAAGAAGATGCCCAACCTGTCCCCATGGATGTGACTATGTCTATGCCTAATAAATCTTCTAAGAGTAGATCTATACCTCCTCGTCATGATGGACTTGGTCTTCTCCCTAAACCAAAAATTCCTCCTTTATATGGAACAGTTCCTCCTCCTGCCTTTTATAGAGAGAAGAGACCTTCTTCTTCTCCTATTATCCAGCCTAAGAGATCACAACCTAAACACCCAAGTGATAAGGATGAGAACATTCCTCCTCCTCTATCTTCTACACTTCCTACTAAGACTAGACGTAATCGTTCTGCACGGGAACGCCAACGAAAGCGTCGTCTTAGAGCTCAAGCAGCTGCTTCTCAAACTTTACAATCTCCAAAAACACCTTCAACAAGCATTATTCCATTTTCTCCTCAGCCGGATATTAAGCCTAAATCTCCTAAACATAAGATGCATGATGGTCTTGATCCTGTGCGAGTTAAAGATCCTATTTTTATAAATCTTGATGATGATATAGATGAAAATGTTATTCATGATGAAAATGTTACTCCTCTTGCTTCTGATAGCGAATATGAACTTGTTGATGTTGATAACCATTTATCTAATGAATTTTCTAAAGCACTTATCCTAGCTCCTAGACAAGAACAATGTGGCTTGGAACATGAACATATCCCTTGTTTGGATCTTGTGATAGCTCCATCTGCTGTGTTGGATGTTCCTCCTCTAGCGTGTTCCCTGCCTTCCCGAAACATTGATCAGCAAGATCGGGGGGTAGATGACGTGCTAGACTAGTTACATTAGCATGGCAGATTCTCTCCCCCTCTCTTTTTGTTACTTCTTCTATATGTTATTCTCATTCTTCTATTTGTCGTCCTTAGTGTTGTCTACTTGAGGACGATGCAAAGCATTGAGATCTCTCGATCTCTCTCATGTTGACTCAAAAGACACATGTGTTCCCTTCTTCTAGGTGACCTTCCTTGATTGGGGAATGAAGAACAATTATGCATACATACATATGATATATACATGACTTATCATACAGCATACTGACCCCAAGGAAAGCAAAGTCACCTCGTGCTTTGTGTTTGTGGTCATTATCCTTGGGTTTATCTCACACTTGGGGGCTAAATCCTTGCGATAACGTGCTCCTTTCCTTTCTCATTTTCTATGTGTATCACTACGTTAAAACAATCACCCCTGTTGAGGCCTGTGCGATCGCTTTAACGTAGGGGGGCATACACCCTGTCTATCCTTTCAAGATACTTGAAAATTTCTTGGCGAACTTAGCTTTGTCTTGAAAATTTTTGGTATTACTACTGACAGTCATGGTTCTCCCTCGTGATCTTCCCTTTTACTTTGTCAATCGAAGTCGTAAGATCCTTAGTCCACTGGGGGCTTGGTGTATCTTGCCTCCTTGACGTGGTGAAAGTCTTTCAATGTTGTTTCCTTGTACTTTACCGGAAGTATGAGCATACATACTCCCGCTAAAGTGGGGGCTAAATGTAGCGTCCTAAAATTGCGACACTTGCAATTTCGACTGCATTTCGGTCTTCACGATGGCGACGCAAAACGCAACCTGAATGGAGACCCCAAAACTTGCTCACAACACTGAAAACTGCATTTTTCATGCACCCTGGCCTGAACCTCCTTTGCACCCCGCTGTCCCGGAGGTGGGACCAGAGCGCCCAGCGCCCTGGTCCCTCAAGACCAGGGCGCCCCTCAGGACCATGGCGCCCAGCGCCCTGGTCCCTGGGTCCTATTTTGGGCCCGGTTTCCTAAGTGATATCGGGTCTTTTTGATTGCAATTTGGAAATATACTTCCCTGGTCGGCCTAAGGTCGAGAAAATCAGTCTATCAGCCCTAATTGACAAGTATATAAACTACATTTTCCTCTTTCATTCGATATGAGGGAAAAAGGCGTGGAAACTATACTCAAGCATTCAAGCATTCAAGCAATTGATCATTTCAAGTCTCCATTCAAGGCTAAGTGTTGCATTCAAGTCAAGGATTCAACCATTGAAGAGGAGATCACTTATTACATGCTACATACTACAACATACAACATCTAAACCTTTGCACATAAGGATACCAACATCCTTAGAACAAGGTATCAGTACTTGTTTTACATTACAGTCATTTACATTTATAGCTCTTGCTCATTTCTTGGTTAATTCCAAAACCGGGGTTTGACCTAAAGGCAAACCCCTAATCCCTAACCCCCCAATCGTCTTTGCTTTTCTATGTGTAGGTTGCAGGTACGCGGCTGAGATTGAAGATTTGGAATCCTTGTGCAGAGATGAACCGATCCCCCTTCGTTTCACGGATTTTTCGGAGGACCGTGGCGCCGGGCGCCATCGTCCCGACAACTTTTTCTCAAATTTGCAGGACAGGGCCGTATCGACATTTTACTGCTAATTCCAGGTCCGCAGCTTCATCCTATAACCTAAACTCAGTTTATAAGCGAATCTTTATGACTTTCTATGCATTCTTAGCTTAATTTCCTTAATCAATATTCTTTACAAAAGAGGGTAGCCTTGCTTTCCAAACCCTTGAAATTCATTTAGCATCCAATCTTACATTGTGTGGGATTGGATCTTATGAGTTTCAACCCCTCTTTTGAATGTTCTAAAGAAACTATCATGTTATCTGCTATATCATCAATCTCCTTTTGTGTTTTCCTTATCTCCTCATCAATATCCATTGTTAGGTGGTGAGGCTTGCATGCTTCCTTATACAATTCTTTATATTCCAAAATAGTGGAATTAAGTACCGGTAATAAAGAATCAATATGCTTTGTACAGTCCTTAATAGTCTTATCAAATAATTCACCTTTCTCCTTATGCACCCTTTTCCTAACAGTCTCTTCACTAATTTTTTATGCAGTTAGAATATTTGAAGCAATGAATTTGGACAATGTGTCCAATTTACCTAAAGATCCAGAAATATGATCTATCTCACAATTTGGTGCAATCAATTTCAAAATAGGTAAAGTATCATCAATGGCCTTGAATGCTAAGGTGTTGCATTCAGTGATCTTCTTTATGGAATCTAAAAGTACGACTATCACATTAGTAGGTTTGTAATCCATGGTGGAAGTGCTAGGTGGAGTGTGAGGTTCTACAGTTGGTTTCTTCTCATCTCTAGATTCCTTAACCACTTTTGCTATCTTGTTTACATCTTTAACTTCTTCCTTATGCTCACTCTATTTTTCAACTTTATTTTCATCCTTACTATCATCCTTATTGACTGCCTTGCTGACTGCTGGTTCAGATATACTCTGTTCATGTCTTGTTCCAGTTTCATTTTGTGCTTCTACTTCCGCTTATACCGGTTTCTCAATGTTAAGCTAAGTATCATCAGGGATGGTTTCAATTTTCTTAACTTTAAATGTTTTCTTATCCATGCCAATGTTAAAGTCCCGAGTGTCCATATTTATAGTAAAAAGAATGTTAGACTCTGGATTAGTGTCATCTTTTATCATTTCCTCTGCCTTCTCTTCAGATTGACTATCAGTTTGTGTCGGTGCCTCTACAGTTATTGGTGGGGTGTTCTGTGCCAGTGGAGGAAGGTTATCCTTGACCGTGATATCAGGTACACTTCCAATTTTCCCTTTACCTTTATCTTTCTAATATACCTTAGCAAAAGACTTATCCATTTTCCGTTTATCCTTCTCTTCTTTCTTCTCTCTCTCAACAAAAAATATATCCCACTTATCCGTTGTCTCATCTGCAATTTCCTTAACTCTGCCGACCATAAGACTAACCTGCTAGTGACCACTCACAAAAACTGTTCTATTTGCCTCTGATATTAAATCATCAATTTCCTGCTTGGAATTAACAGGATGCACAACAAGTAGAGCTTCTACCTTTAATTTCTTGTCTAACTCTATTACAGACATTCTCTTAGCCTCTAACCTTAAGTACAAATCATTTGGCAAAACATCTACAACTTCAATAAGAACTTTCTTGTATATGTCTAGGTATAAAATAATACTTTCTTCTATGGTTTCCTTATCTGAATCCTTGAAAGAATGATAAAATTTATCCACATTACTAAGGTTACCATCTTGGGTGATTTCATTGATCAACCCTTCTGGTGTAAGAGTATCTGGTGCCTTAGGTTTTGGTTTCTTCTTTGGAGTCACTTTCTTCTTCGAACTACTAGGCTCTCTTACAACCTTTTGTTTCTTTCTTTGTGTCCTTGACTTCTTGGGAAATGGAGTAGGTGCCAGTGAGGGTTTTCTTTTCTTCCTGTCCACTCTCTTGAATTCAACTGCCCTGTCACTGTTAGAATCAGATGTAGTAGCCATAGGGGAAATATGAGCTGCTGGTTGCTATTTTCATTATCTTTCTAACACACTAGCAACAATGCCACCAAGATTCATCAATCCTTCTATAACATCCTTTACCATCTTAGAAGCATCTTTCATAAATTTATCTCTTTTCTTCCTCTACTTCATCATAGCTACACCACTTTTAGTAGTTTCAACATTACCAAATATTTCCTCTGTTGGTTCCGGTGAAGCATCTAGGAGTATTTTAGTATATGAATCTAAGATGTGAGAATCCACCTCATATCCCATTTCAGTAATCCAGACAGTTCTGGGTCTAACTGCCTCCATCCAGATTTCATCTCTTTTCACTACAAAGCATATCTGTTTATCATATTTATCCACAATTCTTTGGGGAATCCTTTCCCTTTGTCTCATTTTAGCTTGGAAATTCTTGAAATAGTCTTTTACCAACTCATCACCATCAGATCCTATACCGGTGAATGCCTCATTTATCTGTTTTCCAACAAAAATATCATAGGCAAAATCCTTATGTCCTATACCGGGAATCTCTTTTGAAAAGTAAAGCATTAAACACATAATCAGACTTCCAAATTTGAAGGTTCCTTTCTTATCACCTTTAATTTTGTGCAAATGGGTATGTGCAGGATCATGGTGTGCCAAAACAAGCCCTTAAGTGGCAATGAAATTTCAAAAAATAAGAGTTATGCAACCTGACATGAAAATTTGAATAAGTTGTGAACATTATTTTTAAAATATGTAAGAAGAGAATATATAGAAAATTGAATTTAGTTTCCAAGCTACTAGTTGTTTTTTGGGAAAAAAAAAATTCCATTTGATGAAAATTTCAAATTTCAATGCTGTGGTACTAAAATTCCAGGAAAAAGATAAGAAGTAGACGTATGTCTGACCACCCTAATCACCATCCAATCATAATATTTTAGACGTATGTCTGACCACCCTAATCACCATCAAATCATAATATTTTAGACGTATGTCTGACCACCCTAATCACCATCAAATCATAATATTTTTTTATAATATAAGTATTAGAATCATGTCTGGATGTGACACATATTTTTTTAAAAAAAATTATAAAGTAAATAATTATTTATGAATTTTTTACTACAACTTTTCAGAAATTCAGAAACTCCTACGTCTGACCACCTTAACTTGGTCAAAACCTTATGAATTTTTTTTTTAAAATTTCCCTATAGTAGACGAAGCATAGGATGTGATGCATGTTTCGGATTCAAAAAATGTTATACCGTTTGAAAGTTATGAGTGTTTTTCAATCAGTCTATCAATCAGGACTATTGTCAGAATTCAATTAGAAAATAAATAATTATTATTTATTAAAGTCAAAATAAGACAAGCCTTATATTGTTGGAAAGATGAAAATGTCCTTAAAAAACCCTTTTCGTTTTATCAATTTTGGCTACAAAAAAAGTTGTCAACCACCAGTGTAAAGTCTGGAAAATCAAGGAATACTAAAAAACACATTTTTCAGTTGACTTTCTAGGCTTGTCACTTCCAAGCCAAATCCCAAAGCATTCCCGAGCTGAAATTTGAAATTTGAAAATTTTACAACACAAAGCGGATATCCGATTTTAATAAGTAAATTCACTAACTAAATTTGCACATAATTAATCTAATAGTTATTAATATATTAATATATAATATTTTAATATATTAATTTATAAATAAATTAGTATATGATATTAGGGAGAGGGAGAGGGAGAGGGAGAGGGAGAGGGAGAGGGGGAGTGGGGGGAGAGAGAGAGAGGGGGGAGGGAGAGAGAGGGGGGGAAGGGAGAGAGAGATAAAGAGATTAGCAAAGAGAGAGAGAGAGAGAGAGAGAGGGATAGAGAGAGATTAGGGGAGAGAGAGAGAGAGATTAAGACACCAAATTGTGTTGTTATGGGTCATATGGTGTCCTATGACCCATAAAGACCAAATATGGTGTCTTAAGGGGTCATATGGTGTCCTAAGGGGTCATAGGACACCATATGACCCCTATGGACACCATAGGACCCCTTATGACACCATATGCTATTGTTAGGGGTCATATGGTGTCCTAAGGGGTCATAAGGGTTCATGGGACACCATATGACCCCTAAGGACAACATACGACTCCTTATGACACCACATGGTGTTGTTAGGGGTCATATGGTGTCCATAGGGGTCATATGGTGTCCTAGGACACCATATGACCCCTTAAGACACCAAATTATGTCGTTATGGGTCATATGGTGTCCTAAGGGGTCGTAGGACACAATATGACCCCCTAAGACCCAAAGCAACCCAATATGGTGTTATAAGGGGTCATATTATGTCCTAAGGGGTCATATGATGTCTTAAAGGGGTCATATGACACAATATGACCCATAACAACCAAATATGGTGTCTTAAGGGGTCATATGGTGTCCTAAGGGGTTGTAGGACACCATATGACCGCTATGGACACCATAGGACCCCTTATGACACCATATGGTGTCATTAGGGATCATATGGTGTCCTAAGGGGTCATAGGATATAATATGACCCCTTAGGACACCATGGGACCCAAAGCGACCCAATATGGTGTCATAAGGGGTCATATTGTGTCCTAAGGGGCCATAGAATGTCTTAAAGGGGTCATATGACACATTATGACCCATTAGGACACAATATGACCCATAACAACCCAATATGGTGTCTTCAGGGGTCGTATGGTGTCCTAAGGGTTTGTAGGACACCATAGGACCCCTTATGACACCACATGGTGTAGTTAGGGGTCATATGGTGTCCTAAGGGGTCGTAGGACATAATATGACCCCTTAGGACACCATAGGACCCATAACGACCCAATATGGTGTCATAACGGGTTGTATGGTGTCTTAAGGGGTCATAAGGGTTCATGGGACACTATATGACCCCTAAGGACAACATACGACCCCTTTATGACACCATATGGTGTTGTTAAGGGTCATATGGTGTCCATAGGGGTCATATGGTGTTCAAGGACACCATATGACCCCTTAAGACACCAAATTCTATTTTTATGGGTCATATGGTGTCCTAAGGGGTTGTAGGACACAATATGACCCCTTAGGACACCGTAGGACCCATAGTGACCCAATATGGTGTCATAAGGGGTCATATGATGTCTTAAAGGGGTCATATGACACAATATGACCCATAACAGCTCAATATGGTGTCTTAAGGGGTCCTAAGACACCATATGACCCCTATAGAGACCATAAGACCCATAACGACCCAATATGGTATCTTAAGGGTTCATATGGTGTCCTAAGGGGTCGTAGGAAACCATATGACCCCTATGGACACCATAGGACCCCTTATGACACCATATGGTGTCGTTGGGGGTCATATGGTGTCCTAAGGGGTCGTAGGACATAATATGACCCCTTAGGACACCATAGGACCCATAACAACCCAATATGGTGTCATAACGGGTCGTATGGTGTCCTAAGGGGTCATAAAGGTTCATGGGACACCATATGACCCCTAAGGACAACATACGACCCCTTATGACACCATATGGTGTTGTTAGGGGTCATATGGTGTCCATAGGGGTCATATGGTGTCCTAGGACACCATATGACCCCTTAAGACACCCAATTATGTTGTTATGGGTCATATGGTGTGCTAAGGGGTCGTAGGACATAATATGACCCCTTAGGACACCATAGGGCCCAAAGCGACCCAATATGGTGTCATAAGGGGTCATATTGTGTCCTAAGGGGTCATAGGATGTCTTAAAGGGGCCATATGACACAATATGGCCCATTAGGACACAATATGACCCATAACGACCCAATATGGTGCCTTAAGGGGTCATGTGGCATCCTAAGGGGTCCTAGGACACAATATGACCCCTTAGGATACTATAGGACCCAAAGCAACCCAATATGGTGTCATAAGGGGTCATATTGTGTCGTAAGGAATCATATGATGTCTTAAAGGGGTCATATGACATAATATGACCCATTAGGACACAATATGACCCATAACGACCCAATATGGTGTCTTAAGGGGTCATATGGTGTCCTAAGGGGTCCTAGGACACCATATGACCCCTTATGACACCATGTGGTGTCATATAGTGTCTCTCTCCCCTAATTTCTCTCCCTCTCCTCTCTCTCTCTCTCCCCTAATCTCTCTCTCCCCCTCCCCGATGTCTCTCTCTCTCTATCCCTCTTCCCTAATCTCTCTCTCTCCCCTTGATCTAAATTATTTTGTCAATTCAGAGGAAAATACCCAAAGTAGAATTTATGGTATTGTAAACACATAACAAATCATATAAAATTTCATTTCAATGAAAATATGTAAGAACCATACAATTTTTGGCAAACTCTATGAAAGAGAGTTGTGTGCCCTTGAATTTATCCCATTTGGGCAAACTCTGTAAAAGAGAGTTGTATGCCTAGAATGTATCCAATTTGGGAAAACTCTGTAAAAGAGAGTTGTATGGCTGAGCCTTTACAAATTAGGCAATCTTGTGAAGGAGCATATGCCTATAACTCTGTAACTCCATAACTCTCCAACTCCTTGAAATTGGATTCGAATTGGGCTTATTTATAAGCTTTCAAAGAAGTTGAACAACCACTACATTTATGTTTACATTGGAAGTCGAAAAGACAATCCAGTATTGAAAGGTTATTACATTTATATGAGAACAAAAATTAATTAAAGATTAAAATATTTAATTTTCTGACTTATTTATGATCATTACTCCCTTCTTGAAAGGCAATGGGCCCCATTGCTCGATTATCTTCCAAATAAAATTCTACCATGTAGCTTGAAAGTGCTAGTGAGACTCTGGAGAGAATAATTGCTTCTTCCTGATCTGCTATAGCAGCAGGAGCCTGGTTAGCTTGAGGTGTAGCAGCTACTGGTTCCTTGGTAGATGTTGTAGTAGCTTCCTCATTTCCTTCTGCTAAAGATGAAGACAAGAAAGATTTTGGCGTAGTATGGGCAGCGGCTCATTGGCTGTAGAGGCACCTACAACGATAAAAAATGTCTCTGATACCATTGATCTGAATTATTTTGTCAATTCAGAGGACAATACCCAAAGCAAAATTTGTGGTATTGTAAATACATAACAAATCATATAAAATTTCATTTCATTGAAAATATGTAAGAACCATACAATTTTTGGCAAAGTCTGTGAAAGAGAGTTGTGTGCCCTTGAATTTATCCCATTTGGGCAAACTTTGTAAAAGAGAGTTGTATGCCTTGAATGTATCCAATTTGGGCAAACTCTGTAAAAGAGAGTTGTATGCCTAAGCCTTTACAATTTAGGCAATCTTGTGAAGGAGTGTATGCCTATAACTCTGTAATTCCATAACTCTCCATCTCCTTGCAATTGGCTTCGAATTGGGATTATTTATAAGCTTTCAAAGAAGTTGAACAACCACTACATTTATGTTTACATCGGAAGTCAAAAAGACAATCCAGTATTGAAAGGTTATTACATTTATATGAGAACAAAAATTAATTAAAGATTAAAATATTTAATTCTCTGACTTATTTATGATCATTACTCCCTTTTTGAAAGGCAATGGGCCCCATTGCTTGATCATCTTCCAAATAAAATTCTGCCATGTAACTTGAAAGTGCTAGTGAGACTCTTGAGAGAATAATCGCTTCTTCCTGATCTGCTGTAGTAGTAGGAGCTTGGTCAGCTTGAGGCATAGTAGCTACTGGTTCCTTGGTAGATGTTGCAGTAGCTTCCTCATTTCCTTCTGCTAAAGATGAAGACAAGGAAGAGTTTGGCGTAGTATGGGTAGTGGCTCATTGGCTGTAGATGCACCTGTAGTGATAAAAAATGGCTCTGATACCATTGATCTAAATTATTTTCTCAATTCAGAGGACAATACCCAAAGCAAAATTTGTGGTATTGTAAATACATAACAAATCATATAAAATTTCATTTCATTGAAAATATGTAAGAACCATACAATTTTTGGCAAAGTCTGTGAAAGAGAGTTGTGTGCCCTTGAATTTATCCCATTTGGGCAAACTCTGTAAAAGAGAGTTGTATGCCTTGAATGTATCCAATTTGGGCAAACTCTGTAAAAGAGAGTTGTGTGGCTGAACCTTTACAATTTAGGCAACCTTGTGAAGGAGCGTATGCCTATAACTCTGTAACTCAATAACTCTCCAACTCCTTGCAATTGAATTCAAATTGGGCTTATTTATAAGCTTTCAAAGAATCTAAACAACCACTACATTTATGTTTACATCGGAAGTCGAAAAGACAATCCAGTATTGAAACGTTATTACATTTATATGAGAACAAAAATTAATTAAAGATTAAAATATTTAATTCTCTGACTTATTTATGATCATTACTCCCTTTTTGAAAGGCAATGGGCCCCATTGCTTGATCATCTTCCAAATAAAATTCTGCCATGTAACTTGAAAGTGCTAGTGAGACTCTTGAGAGAATAATCACTTCTTCCTGATCTACTATAGCAGTAGGAGCTTGGTCAGCTTGAGGCATAACAGCTACTGGTTCCTTGGTAGATGTTGTAGTAGCTTCCTCATTTCCTTCTGCTAGAGATGAAGACAAGGAAGAGTTTGGCGTAGTATGGGCAGTGGCTCATTGGCTGTAGATGCACCTGCAATGATCAAAAATGGCTTTGATACCACTGATCTAAATTATTTTGTCAATTCAGAGGACAATACCCAAAGCAAAATTTGTGGTATTGTAAACACATAACAAATCATATAAAATTTCATTTCCTTGAAAATATGTAAGAACCATACAATTTTTGGCAAAGTTTGTGAAAGAGAGTTGTGTGCCCTTGAATTTATCCCTTTTGGGAAAACTTTGTAAAAGAGAGTTGTATGCCTTGAATGTATCCAATTTGGGCAAACTCTTTAAAAGAGAGTTGTATGCCTTGAATGTATCCAATTTGGGCAAACTCTGTATTAGAGAGTTGTATGCCTGAGCCTTTACAATTTAGGCAATCTTGTGAAGGAGCGTATGCCTATAACTCTGTAACTCCATAACTCTCCAACATCTTGCAATTGGATTCGAATTGGGCTTATTTATAAGCTTTCAAAGAAGCTGAACAACCACTACATTTATGTTTACATCGGAAGTTGAAAAGACAATCCAGTATTGAAATATTATTACATTTATATGAGAACAAAAATTAATTAAAGATTAAAATATTTAATTCTCTGACTTATTTATGATCATTTATATGAGAACAAAAATTATAACCTTGGCTAAAATGAAGGTTATGTTCTGCACCAGTTTTATCTCTTCCTGACCTACAACAGTCATTTGAAATACAAACAGATGCATCAAAATATGCTCTAGGGGCAATCCGCATGCAACATGGTCATCCAGTTGCATATCATAGTTAGACCTTTTCTGATACAGTGCGTCGATATGCTACTTACGACAAGGAACTGTATGCTATTGTTCAAGCCTATAAGTAGTGGAAACATTACATTTTGGGTAAGGAGACTATCATCCACACAGATCACAAACCCCTCCAATTTTCTCAAACACAAGGGAAGTTGCAGAATGATCGACATCAATGATGGTCAGCATATCTTCAACAATTTCACCTCAATATTCACCACAAGAAGGGAAGTACTAAAAAAGTAGCTGACTATTTGAGCAGGTCTCCGATTGCAGCCATAAGTATGGTTTTGAACTCATGTGGTCATCAAACTGAAGCCTGGGCTTGCTTGTATGAGAATGATGTTGAATTTTCAGATGTTTATAATCAATTAGTGAAGGGACAACAAGTGAATGATTTCTATTTGCAGGATGGAATGCTTTGTCACCTTGGCCAAATCTGTGTGCCCAATGTAGAATGCAAAAAGTTGATATGGGAAGCTCACTATAGTAAGGTTGTTGGTCACTTTGGTATAGGTAAGACTACTACTATACTTCAAAAGTATTTCTATTGGCCAAAATTACAGAATGATGTTATTTCATATATTCAAGCCTATACCGCATGTGCTATTGCTAAGCCTGCCAATCGTAAACTTGGGCTGTACTCACCACTTCCTATTCTTGAAAAACCTTGGCACTCAGTTTCTATGGACTTTATGTCTGGTCTTCCTACCACCAAAAGAGGCCATGATTGTGTGTATATTGTGGTAGATAGGTTCTTGAAAATGGCAGTAATAGTGGCATGTAAAAAAACCATTTCTGCAGAGGACACTACAAAGCTATTCTTTGAATACATTTGGGTTCATTTTGGTCTGTCGAATACCATTATCTCGGATAGAGACAACATTTTTCTTAGTAAGTTGTGGTCTACATTGTGGGAAAAGATGGACACAAAATTGACAAAGTCTACTACTTTCCACCCTCAAATAGATGGCCAAACAAAGGTAGTGAATCAGATGATCATACACATCCTATGAATGTACCACTCAAAACATCTCCGCACATGGGATGAAAGTCTTCCATATGTTCAACATAGCTACAATAGGGCAATTCATAGTTCAACTGGCCACAACCCATTTGAGGTTTGCCTTGGTTATCAACCACTTGCACCCATGGACATTGCCATACCACTTATTCAACCTGATCTGGTTCCACATGTTGGTAAGGAGGAAGATAAGGCAATCCAGTTCATCAATAGAATTCATCATCTACAACAACAAGTTCATGAAATTTTGGAACACACCAATAAGAAGTATAAGGAGAGACATGATGAGCATCATACTCATAATTTCCAAGTCGGGGACAAGGTGTGGCTGCATATCCAGAAGGAACGACTGTAGGGTGCCAATAAGAAGCTTCATCCTCTGCATTATGGGTCATACACCATCATCAAGCAAGTTGGTGATAATGCTTTTGAGCTTAATTTACCTCCATTTCTGGGTCTTCATCTAGTCTTCAATGTGGAACTCTTGAAGCCATATTTTCCTCCACTATTAGATGTTGCAGATGTGGCAAAAATAATCTCCACTACAAAATTGAATCCAAATGCAGCTACCCCATTCCAATGCGCTCAGATTGTGGACACTATGGTGAAAACACTCAAACAACAGCAGATTTACTTGTACAAAGTGGTTCAAGTAGGGCAAATTGCTCAACAAGGAAAGTGGTTTACCAAAGAGTAGCTTCAAGAACATTTTCCTCATCTCATTCAAAGTGTTGATGCAATGGGGCCCATTGCTTTCCAAGGGGGAAGTAATGATCAGAAGAAAATTTGAATTATATTTTTTTTTTAGTTTAGTTTGTCTATATGTTAGTATTTTGCATTTTTGAAGGTCGTAAGGGCATTTTTAGCCCCTGCAACTAGCATGGCTAGTGCATGCTCTTTCAAATTCTCATCCACATCTCTTGGAGACCTTTCCAATGAGATCAACAACTCGTAATTTCGAGTCCCGTGCAGAAAGTTATGTCTAGTTGAAGTTAGGATAAAATTTTATATAGTTTTTTGAAAATTTCGTAGTTTTTAGATTTTATTATGTAATGAATAAATGTGACTGTTGGACTTTGATTCTCAAGAGGTTCTTGTGACCCTTGGAATCTCATGAACTACTATATTTTGGATTTTCGAATGGAATAGATCACTTTTTGGCTTGCTTCATATCTATGATTTCTGGTTCTTGTAAACAGAAATTACAATACCGCAGGTTCTCACTCAGGTGTTGTCATCCGAATCCATAATTCAGATCACCCCTAATCTCTCTTTCCCTCTTCTCCTCTCTCTCTCCCCCTCCCCTGATCTCTCTCTCTCTCTCTCTCTCTCTCTCTCTCTCTCTCTCTCTCTCTCTCTCTCTCTCTCTCTCTCTCTAAAATATGACTAAGAAAATTGGATATCGGATTTTATTGGATATCTGATTTCTACCATTGCCATTAATGTGGCAACAGTAAAAAAAAAAGGCGGAAATGGGAAATTTTTTTGGGACCACAAATTTATACATGAAAATTGAATATCCAATTTTTGTAAATAAAAAAGAGCCTTGTGGGCCATTTTGTGGATTCCAAAGGCCCACAGTCTGCATATTATGTTTTATGTCGACGATCATGGGTTTTTAGATAGGTTGAGACAAATTTGTGCTTTACATTGTCAATCATTTAGGAGCATCTGTGTGGAGGTAAATGGGGAATAGTAGTCATTGGAAGTCTAAACACAAAAGAAAACTTTCAAATGACCAAATTGAAGTGTATAGAGAAAGAGAAAGAGAATGTCATAGGAGGAGAAGACAAGGTATGTTAAATATTGCTAATGTTACTTCAAGTGAAGAGGAAATTGAATTTGAAAATCTGTCACAAGTTATTGAAAATGAAAATGTATATTTTGAAAGTGAAAATTTTGAAAATGTTGAAAGTGATATTGAAAATGCTCAACATGTGGAAAATTTTGACATAGGAGGTGAAAATGTGGAAAACTTTGACATTAAAGGTGGAATTTCTCAACCAAGTGAACCATATGTAACACCTAATTACTTTAGAAATGGATACCCTCTCATGGATGAAAGACAAATTCCAAATCCAAGACCTTCAAGAACCCCAAAATGGTTATTTGAGATCAATGAGAACATTATTGCGAATCTTGAAGCCAAGAGGTCAACAAAAACCGTTCGGTTGTGGGCTACACAACTTTTCAACCAAAATTTTAGCAATAAGACATTGACCGAGAAATGCCAACTCTTTGTTCAATTGCTAAAGATGATAAAGATGAGATCATTGCTAAACAAATTGAAGATTTGTATGAACAAGAAGATGGAGAGAAATTCTATTATTGCAAAAAATCTATTTGACACTCTCAATTCTATTGGAAAGAATACCAAAGAAAGAGATAAGAGAGCCACTCAAAGAGTGATTACAACCTCCTTAGTAAGCCATCAATTGAGGAAGGCTCCTCAGATGAGACAAACTTGTGTTGATTTTAACATAAACTGTAAAACTTTGGATAGAGCACTTGCACGAAGACAAAGACTCGATGATGCACTTCAACAAGATACATGGGCTTTTGGTGGGAGGCTTCCAGGTGTTGATAAAAATTTGACTGACAATGTGAAGGAGGAGATTCAACAATTTTGGCACTCTAATTCTAGAGTGTCACCCAATGTAAAGGACATTTTGAAATTAAGAATTGGAAACCGAGACCGCACACCACATCCCAAACATTTCTTGGAATCAAGCCAAACAATGTTGTACAAATTTTTTTGTGAAGTACATCCAACTTTGCAAATATCACAAAGGGCTTTTGAATCTTTGAAACGATTTTATTGTGTTCCTCTTAAGATTCACAATACTTGTTGTTGCAAGTACCATGTGGAGTTTTCAATGTACCATGAAATTTTATGTCATATTCATTCTATGATGCATACTAACAAGATGTTGCAGGAGTGTGGTGCAATGCTATTTCCGAGATCATCAAGAGACTTGAAAGATCTATTTTTATGCCCTAGAGGTGATGGCTGTTATTTCTATAGAAATGATTGTTTGAAAGAGAAATGCTCAGAATGTGGTGGGTTGTCAAAGTTTGTTTCTTGTTTTCATGAGGGCAGTGAACATGAGTTTGGAATGAATTATGTTGAGAAAAAAAGATAAGAGACAGTGAAAGATACTTTGAAGAGTGGAGGTGAAGGTTCTAGATGCAAATTAGTCTCAAGAGAAGTGAGTATTGCTGATTTTATTTTGTATTTTAAGGAAAATCTTTTCTACAAGTGTGCAAGGTGGTTGGATCAACAGTTTAGGATGTGTAATAACTCTTTTCCAATTGGCACTATTGTATTGGTGGTTGATTTTGCAGAGAACTATATATTGCAACCACAGCATGAGGTACAGTCTCAGTACTACAATTCAGTCCAGATTGCTATTTTTGTTCACATTACATATAGACATGCTCCTGATAGTATAGAAGAGGACATGAAGGTAATCATGGAGTATCATTTTTATATGAGTGATGATAGATCACACTCCTTTGAGTATGTGCAACATTCTTTCAAGAATTTTTTTGAGTTCTTGCATGAGAAAGATATTGCAATTGATCGACATATAATATGGTCAGATAACTGTACCGATCAATTCAAGAATGTCCATATGTTTTATTGGTTGAGTAGAATGCATGTAGAGAGGCACATACCTCATATTTGGTGTTTTTTTTAGGCAAGGCATGGGAAGGGGGAGCATGATGGAGCAGGTGCATGTTTGAAGAGAGCTCTAGTTAAGGAGAAATTGAGGATTTCAGGTGCAAATTTCTTTGATGCATGTTCTATTGTTGATTGGTGTAGTTCAACATTGTCACATGGAAGTACTCTTGATTCAGCAGTGACTAGATTCTTTTTGTTGGTTGAGGAGGGAACATTGGGAGATAGATTGGATTGTCAAACAATTAAAGATTCTTCAAAGATGCATTCATTTCTCAGCTCATTTGCAAGTACATGGACCATTTGGACATGAGAGTTGGCTTGTTTTTGTCAGAGTTGTGTTCGGTGTGATTGGGATCAGTGCGAGTCAAGTGAGTGGGTTGATATGTAGGTTCCCCAATATCTAACTCCTTTATCACAAACAATATCCTTGTCAAATGATGACATGGAAAGTTCACTTGAGTATGACCGTCTATCAGATCTTGTACAACCAGGACATGTTTTTGCAGTTGTTGCACCACAAGGGAATGAAGAGAGATCAAAATATTGGCCGGCATGATGTGTACAGGGAAAACAAAAGATAACACAACCAGTGACAAATGATGATGGGTTCACATATCCTACAGGTTCAGTTGTTGTTGTGGGAACTTGGTTGTGAACATACATGATTAGAAAGAATGGCATACTTGCATTTGAAGACTATGAAAGACACAAAACCATTATAATGTATTCACACCTTATTATAGCTACAAATGTCAAGTATTTGAAGCGTCAAGGAAAATCGAAGACCAAAGAGCTATAGGTAGTGACTACTGCTGATCATGAAGCAATACTAGATACTCTTAAGCAAAGAGATGACCCTTCAGGCACACTTGAGTAGTAGGTCTTTAATGGTGCCTTATTTCTTAATATCATGTATTTCATTTCAAACAATGATCATTAAACCTTAATGTTCAAGTTTGTTATGTGTATATTAAGGATGTGTTCAAAAAGTAGGTCTATTGATGAACGTTTTTTTTGGCAACATGGTTTTTGCATGCACATAGAGGGTACACTCGATATGATCAGAAGGGACGTATTTCTGCAATACAACTTATTATCATGCATTTGATGAGATTTATAATTTTTGTTATTAGAGAACACTATTTGACAATTTTTGATGATAATTATCGCAAAACCTTTATGCTCATGCAGGTCTTTTTTGATGATATACAATAGTATCACATTATGATTTTTGAGTCAACATAGTGGGTTCTGTTGATATAATTCGAAGGGACGTATTTTTATGGTATATAATCCCACCTTTTCATTTATTATCATGCATTTCAGTTGAAGTGATTATCATAAAGCCTTTATGTTCATCCATGCATTTCATGTGTAAACTAACAATTCTTAAAAATACAGGTTCATGCTAGATCATTCGCCGTTGACAAGACCCTCTCTTGGTGATGGTACATATTCCTTTGTGCATTGATGAGATAAAATTGTGTGCATAAACATTAAGTCAAGTGAATATATTGCTATTTAGAAATGACCATATCTACCATCATCTTCAACCATGTAGAGAAATGCAGTGAGAAGGGCTTTAATCACCATGCGTCTTTCTTCAAAGTTATGCTTGTATACTTTGCAGAGAAACTGGTAAGTTTCATAATTATACAATCTTGTACATCTTAAAAATGTTTCAAATGATCTATTTATAATTTGACAAACTAATTTGTATTAAGTGTTATAATTTGTTTCTTGTAGCACATTCATTCCGCATAAAAAGGTTACTTATTTTGGTCTTCATTTATATGCAGGCATTGTTGTACGTAAGATTTTCTCTTAGGACATGAGGATGTTTGATGCAGATGAAGTGGGATGTTGTATTTGTATATGGATGTGAATTGATGTAACATTTTTATGATGATATACAATGTCCATGAGAAAATTGGTTTAGTTATATTGATGATATACAATGTATATGTACATGAGTACATTGGTGTAGTTGTATTGATAATGAAAAAAAAATCATGTTTGAATATCCCTTCATGGATGTCACATGCAAGTGTAATGGTAATTATGTGTATACAATACATGGAAATATTGATGATCATTATGTGTCTACAGTGTAATGCTTGTTTATCTATATTTTTCATTGAACAAGTTAGGGCCATAGATTCCGAGATAGGCTTTTGTAGGGACCCCTCTCGTGGCCCTATAGGTTCAAACAGATCATTCACAGGTGCCATGGATTCTGAGTTAGGGCTTGTCAAAGTTTGACAATTTTTAGCACTTAGGGCGCTCAAGGGATGACGCCGATAGGTTATGACCCCAAGCGTTCGACCGAGGTGGGAGCAAAATAGGACCATGCATAGGGTAATAATGAATTGTATCAAGTATTGTTCATTAAATGAATTGTATTGTATTGTTCATTAAATGAAATGTATTGTTCATTAAATGAATTGTATTGTATTGTTCATTAAATGAATTATATTGTTCATTATACAAACAACACTTACAATGAAATAAAATGAATTGTATTGTTCATTAAATAACCATTATTAACCATTGTTAATTATTGGAATGAAGATTAAAGATTTCCATGATAACACTACGCACAAATGAGCAACAATTTATATGATCAAATATCAACTTTTGTATATATAAAAATGTCAAATGATTACAAATGTATGTCCATACACAAATATGACATAAACGCCAACTCAAACAAAATGTATGTCTAAATACGTGAATGTAAGTCCATATACAAAATATACATGCCAACTAGACATGTAAGTATCCCAAAACTATCTATAACATCCTAAGCTGTTGATGGATCATCAAAATCAATCCTCTTCGCCGCACTGCTCGGCTCTAAAGGGTCCTGCACAAGAAAAACAAACCATGATTAATATAAGTTATATTATATAATTCACATTCGAAAAGTTAACATAAAAATGAACTATAATTGAACTATTCATGTTTACCTCATCTCCACGTTTTCTCTTCGGCTTTGCAGGACTCTTGATGTATGTCTTCGGTAGAGGAGGTATGTTTTCAATATTTTCATACACAACCTACATATGTTCAGAAACATGACATTGATACAAGTTAGCATATAATTGTCACTGATAATAACAAATTATATCTACTAAACACAAAATAAAATAAACACACATCTACTTGAGGCATCTCTTCTTCTTCTTCTTCATCTTCTTCATCTTCAGGTATACTGGGTGTAGTCATCAAGGATGTGAAGCCAAGAATTCTTTGTACATATACACAAGAAGTATATGAAGCTATCAATCTATGTCTAGACGTGTATAATCACTATAAGTTATTTAAACTATTCATTCAATCATATTTGCATTCAATTACCTTTCCCTTGTCTCCAACTACACTACCAGATCCTAAATCACACTGCCTCGCACTCGTGTTACTTGTGCCCTACAAGAGTAAAATAAGATATACATGCAAGTTACTACATAATCTAATTAATACCAATATAAATGATGAGCATGTATGTACAATAAAATACAAACAACCAGGTGCAATAATATATGTACCGTCAAGCTATCAAGGCCAAATGAAATGGCCGACAAGGTACCCTCCTGAATCTGTCTCAATTCCTCCTCGGTCATCAACTGTTAAATAGACCATGCAAATAAAAAGTAGTACTTAATATTATCTAGATAATAAATATTCATTTAAAATATAACATGAACTATGAAAATACAAATCTTACCACTACATCATCAATGTATGATGACGGTGCCTCCTCGCCTCTAGCATGCGAGGACTCCCTAGGGTATCCTCCAGTCTATGTCATAACATCTGGTGCATTATGCATCTCATGCACCTCATAATCTGCACTGTCCATGGGAGGATCAACAGGTTGTCCAACTGGACCCAAGCATACATGCCCACACATGACACAACTATGGGGCATGCATATGTGTGGAGCCGAGGATGATGTGTCAGCACCATTAGATGCACCGCTACCATCAAAAGTAGGTTGAGCTACTAACCCATCCTAAGAAACCAAAAGGCTACTCAAAGAGTGAATAGCTGATATGGTCTGTGAAGTTGCCTCACAAATGATATCTAGATGCTGCACTAGAGGTGGGAAATCAACAGGAGGAGGGGGGACATATGGGCCCTGGACTACTCTGACTGCCCCAGTTCTATTTTGGGGCATACCTAAACCCACACCCTGGAAAGGTTGGATGTCAAAGTAGTTCACATGTTTGCATAAAACAAACTCAGCATACAATTTTTTTATGAAGTAGAAGGGGACATCAAGATTGTTGTCAGGTGGTTTGTCAAAAACCATCCACCAACGATCCCAAAAGTTTTTCACAATACCATCATTTGTGCACCATTTAATAGAAAGTTTTGTTTTTTGGGGGTCTATAGGTTGACAAGTGCGGGGATTCACAAACAATGAGGCGATATCAACTTTCGATATCTTGAGATCCTTGATCTCCTTATATGACAAGCCATCCGCATATTGTTCCCTCATAGAATCTCACCACAAAAGGGTGACATTGTGCTCCTCAGTCATGGTTTCCATGCTCTTTATGATCGACATGAGAGGATCAAACATTGGGTTTAGATGAGGGATCCTATGATATACATCTGCAATCCCCTTTAATTCATTCAAATTTTGTGCAATCAAATCCTGAATTGAGGGGCGCTTTGGCAAAGGAGGGTTTGGTTGTTGCGGTTGTGGTTGATCAATGTTTTCATTGTTATCCCCCATTTTAAACCTAATTGAATGTAAACAATTGAATTTACTTAACAAATTTAAACAATTTTGTATTTGATTTAAAAAAACCTAGTTTTCATGAAAAAAACCATATTTTCAATGAAAAATCAAATAAACATTAAAAAAAATACAAAAATTGAATGAAAATGATTGAAAACAATAAAAATATTACCTTTCAATCTATTTTTTAGCAATTTTTGGGCAAAACACCGGATATCGGATACAATCGAATATCGGATTTTTATAAAATTGCACAGCCCGTGGGTTAAAAATGACTCACGAGCTATCACAGTCGAAATATATTATTTTACAAAATCGGATATCTGATTTTTATACTTAATTATTTTAAAATAACATTATATAATAATATATTATATAATTATATAATATATTATTACATTATATATGTTATATAATATAATATAATAATATATTATATATTATATAATATGTAATATATAATATTACATTATATATTATATAATATATTTTTTACTTTAAAATTACAAATAAAAATCAGATATCCGATTTGCTTAGGTAATTACCATGCCAAGGTGTACTAACACCTAGGCCAAGCAAAAAGTCAGCACGGATTTTTGCATTTTTAGGCAAGTGGAGAAGGCTATTTTTTTTTCATATCGCCACATTTTGGCCCCCCATGATCTTGCACTAACCCAAATTCTCTAACAATTCATCCTTTAACCATTCGCAAATGTCAATTTTAGCATTGTTTAATATCATCTCATGAGCACTATGAATGCATGAACTAGATACAAAATCCAACCTATTAGTATGACCAACTTTATATCCAAAGACCATAATTGCAAATTTAACATTGTAATCTTTTATATCATTGACCCTAAGTGACTCGTTGTCAAATGTAGCTCTGGTTAAGCTCATAACTTCCTTGTTAGGGATTTTCTTCTTCTTGTCAGGCCTAGTGCCGGTGGAGGGTAAACTAGTAACAACCCTAATAGCTTCCTTGGTAATCTTAAATACTAAGTCCAACCATGTAAATTCACCATGAATCCTGCTAAGAACATGGTAGACGGTTTCATCTGAGAATTCTGGCATATGGAGGATATCAATGAAACCTAAAACCTCAACTACCCTGTGTTCTGGTTTTACTACCCCATTCTTGTCAGTGATTACATTCATGTACATGTTCATCAAATCTTCAGACCCTAAAATTTTTATGTAACAATGTATGTATGCCCTAGGGTCTTCAGAAAACATGACTCCCTTCAGGATTCTAGAAAATGCACCAATGGAGTCATGCAGTTTTTCTACCTTAGGAATGATCTTGAAAATGGGTCTAGGTCATTTTATGTTCTCCATAATGGTAGGGTTTTCTACGAATTCAGGAATAGAAGATGAAGATGCCATTGCGAAAGATAAATACCTTTTAACTAAGAAATCGTTGAATGCTTTGAAAGACCTTTGTTGCTTCGCCTTTAGAATGCCTTTGCTCTATTTCTCTCTCTTCAAATGCTTGGATGCCTTGTGAATTGAAATGAGAAGTTACAATGCCTTTATAACCAAAAAGTAACTTACAACTGCAATAAATGCTTCGTTGGTGAAGTGAAACTTCCACATATCCACTGGTAAAGAAGAAATATAACTTCTTACCACCAACTGAGGGTAAATGCATGATTTTCAATTTGTTTCCTTACCCCTAAGGATTATTCCTTAGTTAGATGAAGAATCTCCTCTCGGTGCAGGATTACCCTGTTCTATCGATGGAGAGACAGATTCATCACTTCTCTAATCTCTCTTCTTAATCTATTGTTTAGAAAATTCTTTCTTGATTTCAGTCACCTTTTCTTTTCCTTTTTTATTGGATCCTTTATTGTTCTCCAATACAGTCTTACTTCTACAAAATTTTGCAATATGCCCAATCTTGTTACATGCATAACAAGTTACATTGTTTCTCTGAATAGCTTTTCCATAACCTTGACCGGTTTGAGTTCTGCATTGATTAGATAAATATCCAAATCTACCACAAACATAGCATTTCACATTCATTCTGCAATTGTTTGAGTTATGACCATTTTTATTGCATTTGGAACATTGATCGGTGGGTAAGTTTGTATTTTGATTATTCCTAAATCTGCATTGATATGCTCTATGACCAAATTTGTTGCAATTAAAACATTTCCCATTGAATTTATAAGCATTAGGTTGCCTTACCAGTTTGTTGTGATCATGATTGTTTGTAGTCCCAGAACTTTCTCCATGTTCAAATCCAAGTCCAGCTGTTTCTCCATCAAGTTTCTGACTTTTCAGCATATCATCAATATTATCTAAACTTTTCTTGAATTTGTCTTTGTATTCATTTGTAGTGACCAACTCACTTTTCAAAGTCCTAACTTGTCTCATAAGTTCCTCTTTGTCATGTTGCATGTGAATCAAATCTATTTTAAGCATATCATTTTCATAACTAAGCCTTAGAGATTCATCTAAACTTTCATTAAGTCTTCTGGCCAAATCTTCTTCATTCCTCTTTCTATATTCAATATCCTTGCATAGTCTCATGGTTAAATCTTGCCTCATTCTTCATGTTACTGTTCTCTTGTCTCATTTGTTCTGCAATATCTCTAAGAGTTTCTTTTTCTTCATCATCTTGATTTTGCAATTGCACATGTAATTTTTTTCTCTTATTCTTTGCTATAACCAGGTTATCTTGAAGTGCTTTGATGAATTCCTGAGCAGCTCTAAGTTCATCTTCCAGTTTGATATTCTTCAATTTTTTTGCATCAAAATCTTCAAGAGCTCCTTCCAACTGTTGTCTCAAACTTTCCATCGGTGCTGGTTTCAGAATCTTCCTCAAGCTGTTAGGCTTCTGCAAATAGAGGAATAGGCTCTGATACCAATTGTTAGATACTTGATTAGTCCCAAAGACATTGAGGGGGGCGGGGGGGGGGGGGGGGGGGGGGGGTGGGGGGGTGAATCAGTGTCTAACTAGTAAACAAAAGATTTAAACTTGTTTGCAACTTTATAACCTAAATTAATATATCGGTAAATAAGTAATAATGCAATAAAGAGAAACAAAAGTATAACCATCAATGCACACCATAACACAAATATTTTTGGCAAGGAAACCCCGTAGGGGAAAAAACCTCGGTGGGATTTGTGACCCACAATATTTACTCACTGGCCAATATGAATAAATATTACTTATATAATAGGGGCCTGCATATGCAGGAAGGCCAACAGCCTAGAGCTCACTGCTCAATACAAAAATGGAGTCCCACTAGCTACAAATGGATGGTTAAATCCAATGACAATGTACTACTCAAAATAGCATCTCCAATGTTGGATTCAATACCGGTTTAAGCTCTATCAGACACCTCTTCCATAAACCTTGCTTTTCTCTACTCTTCTCTTATTTGCTCATAAAATTATTACATCATAATGCATATACAGTTATTCGCTCTCATATACCGCTTGCATTCATTGCCTAATTTCATTTTCTTGCTTACAAAATGACCTACAAGATCTCATACATATATGAGTCTTTACAATACATCATGTCAGCTATACAATATAATTACAATACCAAACAATATTATTTCCATGTCGGCTAGGAGTACTGGTAAGATCTTCTGTCAGTGTAGATTGGATGTCGGTGAGAATAGACTTGTAGTGCCTGTCGATGCCGGTAGATGATATATGTTGTCGGTGTAACCTATGAACCATATTACCAGTTGGTTGCCATCAATGACAACATCAACTACTCTCATCTGAGTGTATAATGCCAACAATTAGGAGTAGTTATTGAGGTGGTTACAAGTGGTTACCGAGAAGAAGCCTATAAATACAAGGCTAATTCAAATGTAAAGGGTGGGTCTTTTCAGAGGGGGAAACTCTGGAGAAATTTTCAGAGTAACTTGTAATGAGTTTTGATTTTGCACTATGTATAAAAGGGTTTATGAGATTGTATAATATCACAAAGATAATAAATAATGCATTTGTGCATATGTTTAGACTGTTCTTCTAAGTTATTGATGCTAGTTTTTCATCTGTTAAATTAGTGATCTCTTCATTTAACTATGTGATTCATTAATAATCTACACAATTGATGTAACATAACAAAATCATTTCATGGTATCTTGAGTTGGGTGTGTGTAAGTAACTTATCTCCTCGTATGTCAAGATTTTTTATTCTTCTTTCTTTGTTATTGCATATCAAAACTTATTTTGTGCTTTAATCCCCTTTTGTAATTGTTATCCGTTGTAAATCTCAAATGGTATTTGTATATTTACTGTTGGGGTTTTCATTAGTCATATTTATTTAGTTTTGTCTTTTTTCCTTTTTTATCTTCCAGGTTAAAAGTACACAAAAACCTTGGAAACCCCCATCATACAAGGGAGTTGCCCCTCTCAAATGCAAAGGAAGATCGTGGTTTCACCACAATCTTTCCAACTGTTGGAATGGTTGTCACTTCTCTTTGGGAAAACATGGTCACTTTTTAAGAAGCATCCATAGTGACAATTTTTTTTACCATCACATTTTCACCACACAAAGAAGAAAATTAAGGAGATCTAGAGTACTCTGTTGATGAGATAAAATGAAGTTGCTATTGGGCACCCATGACATTGCATTGACCTAGAAGAGTATTGTTTTCACTAGAAGACCTTTTATTTATTTTTATTTTTTTTGCGAATGAAAGGCTTGGAACCCTCTCAAAAATATCAAAGGTCTACATTTGATAATACTTAAGAGTTATGATGGACGAGGTGAGAGGGCACCCAGGTGTCTCTATTGTTCTCCTATCTTCCATGATCTTGCATTATGATGTTTGCTCTCATATTTGTGTTTCACTTGCACAAGAGCTCAAGGAACAATGGATGTGGTTGTGATGATGTATGCTAGAATGAATTTGGTAGAGTATATGTGCTCCAATGATTGCTTGATTCATCAAAGTGGAAGGAAGAAACCTCTTTTAAATATAAATCTCAAAGAGAATTAAGGGATTATATTAAGGGGTGAAATTGAAATGGAGGGCTAAAATTGAGGAGTAGATAATTTAGGGACACGTGTTGTCATGTGGATAAGAAGATTTAAAGGTGAATGAATGAATTAAATAAAACTAATAGAAGAAAGGCCACATAAATTAAGTAAATAAAATATTTAATTAATTTGGAAAAGAGGTTTGGGATTAAATAAATAATAAAAATTTATTCAAATAGAAAGAAAAGGCATAGAGAATTAATTAATTAATTAATTAAAAATATTTATTTAATTAATAGAAGACATTAGGATAACATAATTAAATAAATAATAAATATTTATTTAATTATAGGATAATTTGAAGTGTCTATATTTTTCCCCTCTTTTTTTTTTTAAATAATGCCTGGTAAACTTTTTAATGTGACTGACGACGCTGGCATGACACGCCTTCTCCACATGAAATGCTTTTGACCTAGAGCTATGGACCTGTGAGGCCACAATCGGGGGACCTCATCCCCACACTTCACTTGTTCAAACTTGCGAGCACAATGACCCAGCGAAGACACAAAGCCTGCGAGCACAATGGACTAATAGGGGTTTGAACCTTGGTGGCCACTTCACTAATGAAGTGTTTTAACTGCGACACTACATGTCTGAAGACTACATTTTTAACCTCTTTGAGACAATGTAGTTTATCACATTGTTTGAAATAATATTAAAACATAATGGGGATACTAAAGATAATGATAACAAAGGAGTTGGCAATCTATGAATAGCATGGGGATGCAGATACAAGATCAAAAAGAGGGGTGCCAACCTTGCTACCAGGGATAGGAGGGGCAAGACCTTCAAGAGTTCAATGGGCTTTGAGACTAGCTGATTTAGAGGGAGGGAGCACACCATATCTCACTCTGGCCCATATGTATTGTTGTCACAAAAAAATACACAATTATTGAGCTATCAACTCAACAACCTTGTGAAACATGGAAACAACCCTAAAGTGTGGGACCTTTCTCAATAGGGTTGAATCTCTAGAGAAGGTCAGCTTCCTTTTTTATCTAAGTGCAAGAGTTGAACCAACCCAACACTCAATAAACTATCCTTAAGGCGTAATATAATTACTTGTAGAGGGAAAGGGATAAAGAGATGAAAAAATTAAAAGAGGTGATGCACCAAGATAAAAAATTGTTTCTCCTTGCCTATGATTGCATAGAACACGAATAAATATAATCAAAGTATACACATGTCTCTATTCTTATCAAAACCCTAAGACACATATGAAGGTCAACACTTAATGAGATGATGAAAGGAACAAGAAGCATTTATAGACAACCTCTATAAGCATAATTGACACAACATACAATTTGGGAAAAGAGAAAAATGCATTCGAACAAGAAGGTAAAATATTGTACACAAAATGCTTCAATTAGAGGAGAGGTAAGAAAATAAGCTTCATTAATGTAGAGGTAAGGAAAAATTTACAATTATATAACATGAATTTCTATAAGAGAAAAGAGGGGAGAACCCCATAAATATCACATAAAATTGTCTTTATAGATTAGGAATAACTTTGATTTACACATGAACTTCAAACTCTAACCAACTAGGGTTAGGTTACAATGATGATCAAATGAAGGAACATATAAAAGATTTGATCTTTGACATGTAAGATACGTCCTCTAGAATGAATCATGACCCAAATAAATGCTCCTACAATCAATGAAGAATGAGAGCCCATAAAATTAGGGCAGCTCTAAGACAAATCTATAATCTTGCATGTCCTCTATTAGAGCATAAAGTCACCCATAGCCATAAAGAAACATACGTGGGTCCTTGGAAATGCATGTGCAAGGATGAATGGGAGTAATAGCATAATTTTGGTTGTTTGATCAGATCAAAAAGTTGTTGGGGGCCACTAAGCATTGAATTTTCTCCTCTCTTCTTGGTAATTCACCTAGCTATAAAAATTTGAATGTTGGCTATAGGTTTGAATGTTTGTCGTTGATCTAGAGCTTGGTGTAGGAACACATGGCCAAGAAGACCTAATAATCCTTCATGATAGGTGATTAAAACATGACTATTGATCAGTTTGATTGGACGGTGCGCACTATCCTACAACCAAGAAACATGACTGACCACATAGCCCACAGGGACATGATGCAAGGAATGAAGCTACATGGCCAAAGGGTTTTGACTTCTCTGTAGCCCCATGAATAGTAGTGGTTAGTTGAACTAACTATTGTGGGGGCGTAGGGGAGCTAGGAATGGTTAAATCAATCATCATCCCACAAGCCCACAATAAAATATAGCCTTCCTAGGTGTGTCCATGGAAGTTAAGAGGCCAAAAGACACCCACCCTCACAATAATGTGAGACACTTAAAAATTAGGCAAATGATGTAGCTGGTGGAAGGGTAAGGTAGGGTGAATTGACAACAATGGAAGGGGAATTTAAGCCATTACTTAAGTGATCCTGACCAGTGATAGTAGGTCAGCATAAAATTAGAATGTAGGGAACATAACTAAAAGGCTAAGGGTTTAAGGGGCTAAAGGGTTTTTACCCTGCAATGAAGAACAAACTTTTAATCTTGAGGGGGGGGGGGGTGTTGCAAAGGGGTGAATGGAGTCATAAAAATGACAACATCTTGGCAACCCTGCAGGATGTTTGTTTGTAGAACATAAGACCAACTATTTGACAAAATCCATTGCACCAAAGTCAAAACATGTGCTTGAACTATGAATCTCGTGAATCTCTATAAAACTTCTACAAATGCAACACACTGTCAAAATTGCAACTCCTTGCAGGGAAGAGCTCATGCATGAGCACTTCTTAAAAAATGGAAAAGAAATACCCAATAGCATGGATTGAGATGATTTCATTCATTGGAATCAAAAGAGCTTCACCATCCTTGAAAGTTGAAATGTGTTGGCTTCCTTGCAACTAGTGATGATATTAGGGCCACCCCAGATGGCATCAAATTTGGTGTGTCTTCTTGATTTAGTTCTCTCTGCATCCCACTTGAGGATTAGATCTCCCTCTTTCAAGGTCCTATTAGTATCCTTTTTCAATAGAACATATTGGCATTGTTTCTAGGAATGTATATTGTCCTTGATAAGGATTGTAGCTAGAATTTTTTTGTCTTTGGTCTTTAAAATTCAATTCGTTTTCCACTATCGATGCCTTTTTTAGATGGTTCTTAATCTCAGGAAGAATATTACATGCAAAGGTTGCATGTTTCTTTTCACATATCTCATAGAGATCTAGTTGATTTAATGGATATTCTCCCAATAAATTCTTATCCTTACATTTGGGGCATAAGGTGGATAAATGCTCTATGTTCCTCCTATTAGTTTGTGTGTTGAGGTGAAGAAGGGTGTCAATTTTTAGATTGGCAATATCTTCTATAACTTCAAAAATATCTAATGAGTAACTCTTTCATTTTCTTAAGTTCCTAGTGCCTACCTTGGTTCTTGAATAGTTCCAAAAAACCTCAATAATTTACTTTAAAGATAATTTATTGATGTCACTCTTTGTTATTAGGTTTAGGGCTTCCCTAGAATCTTCATCAATTCCTCTTAGAAATATACTACTTACTTATCTCTTGATTTAGTCCTATTTCACATCTCTTGTAAACAAATAAGAGACAATGCACATAGTCTTCCATGCTCTCATCCTCCATTTATTTCACTTTGAAAATTTCCTCCTTCCTATCCTTGAACCTACAGTAATCTCGATATTTATCCTAGAAGACAATCTCCATAGATCATTTTATGTGGAAATAGTTTTAACTTATAGTTGTCTATGTGGTGTAGTTATAAGTTTAATACAACACCTTAAACTTAAATAAGAACTGATCTAGATCTTTGAAAGTATTCCCATGAAAGGTGGGTAAAACAAAGGGAAATGTGTTTTGCATTGGGGCTTCATTTTCTTCTTTATTTAAGATAATTGGATAGGAAAATGTTCTATGATGATGTTGTAGAATAAATACAATTTAGCACATACACATATATAAATACAATTTAGCACATAAAGAAATTTCAAACCAATTTCCTTTATCACTAAGTGTTGTAGAATCCTTGTAGTATCCTTGTAGAGTGGTCAAGGTTTTGTAGAGCTTGTCTATGAGCTTTATGATCCATATTACCACAAGAGCCATTGTAAGAAGGACTACTAGGAAGAGAATTCTCTTGAATTGCTACAATCCTCCTTGACCAGGTCTAACGTTTAATGAATGATTTCATGACCTCTCACCTTGTTAGAACCATTTTGATAGGGGGTCATTCTCCATCTAGTTCATGATTAAATTCTTGAAATAATAACTCGACAAATTCTCCTTCGTCTTCTCCTCCTGCCATTGATCGTGACTCCACTGTCACTATTGAGTTTGACCAGATTCATATGTTAGAGGAGAAATTGAGAGATTTCAAAGGCTTATTAAAGTAGGAAACTATCCTCCCCTAGGCTAGAAATATTGTGAATACTAGGAAAGACATGTTGATCTTAGACAAAAGAAGCTTGTATATGTTGAGGATATTTTCCTTGATTTTTAAGAGTCAAGTATCCTTTAGGTACTCCTCCCCAGGAAAATTTGTTTGACACCTATAGTTCCCAAATTGGCATTAACATACCTAGGATGATAGTACACATGGTTGAGTCCACACCCACCATCCCTAATATTAATGCTTCTACCATTCCCTTGGGTTACACCGACATGGCTATAAATTACTCTACCACTTATTCTATGTCACATACCACTTATGTCAACATTGGTTTAGGTGTTGGTACTATCCTTGCCAATTGTACTGGTCCTCATGTTAGTGCTGAGCTAGAGGTGGTGGTGTGCATGGTGCTCCTCGAACTCTTCCTCGACTTGCTAATCCTATCTTGAATACCATCTTGAAGAATATGGGACAATTGTAGCAACAACTCATGAACCTTGTGTCCACCTGTGGCCAGTATTTGATGTCTGCTTACTACCACAAGAGCTCGCTCAATATTACCATACACCATCCTTCCCCAGGAGTTTGAGTCATTGAAGTTTGATCAATTCAATGGAGATGGTGACCCTAACATGCACACCAATTCATTCATGACTATGTGTAGTGATTATCATAGCCTGGATTTTGTCTTGGTTAAGCTTTTCTTGCGTTCCCTCTAAGGGACTGCATTAAAATGGTACAACTTGTTACCTGATCAATCCATCTAGATATTTGATCATCTTATGGATCTATTCCTCAAATGGTTCCAGGCTAATATTGGTAGCAGGGTCACCATCGCAAACCTTATTCATTATAAACAAAAGATGAATGAGAAGGTTACATATTTCATTTCACGGTACCAATCTATTTGGTTCAAAATCCATTTTTCCCTGCCATATATTGACTTGCAAAGAATGTTCATTGGAAATCTATTGTCGACATTGAGGGAGAATTTATCTCTTAACCAATATCAGAATTTCGCTAACCTATGTTTCACACTCACCAATTACCAACATACAATGACTAAGTTCAGAGATTCTACTTCAAACCCTTGTATTGGTGCTCTCAAGGCCATGTCCATGGAAGGGTCTAGAAAGAACAAAGTTGTGGCTAATGGTGTAGCTACACCATTGATAGCTTCAACACATGAACTAGAACATAATAGGGCCTTCACCAAGTTGAACGACTCCTATTTGAACATAATGCAATTTAAATTGCTAAAGGACAATCTCGTAATCCTTTTGGAGATTAGACCTTTGCCTGAAAATAGACCATACCCTCATTGGTATGATGGTTCTAAATTTTATCAATATCACCGTGTGCCTAGTCATGACATTGAGTGTTGATATCGTCTAAGAAATATGGTTCAAGTCCACATCGATAGTGGAGCTATAAAGGTCACCGATAGGAAACATAAATTCAAGTTGATAAGATGAACAATGAGTTGTAGATTTACACAAATCATTTTCCATCGCATTCATCTAACTTTATCTCTGCATCAGATTTAGGTCTAGTACCAGATGATGGCCCATATGTTAATATGGTTACTATCACTCAGATCTCACCTCCTAGAAAGAAGATGAAAATCTTAACATATCAGTAACCCTTTTGGATGCCCCATATTGTGGAGAGCCTACTCCTTTGTATATCCCTGTGAAGCTTAATGGTCAAACTATTATAGGTGTAATGGTTGATCCTTTGTGTAGAGTCAATGTCATCACAGATGAGACTTTGTTCATAAATGTATGGCATAGGCCTAGATATGATGAGTTCCATGCTACCTTGAGCACACATAATGGGTTGTCTCTTTCTCCTTTGGTTAGTATCACCTTGAGGGTCCTCATGGGACTCAAGGCTACCTCAACCACATTTGTTATCTTTCCTAAGTCAAACTTCTTTTGTGCCAAAATAGCTATTCCTTGGTTGATTTCTATGGATGCAATCCATTTGGTGATTCATAAATTCTTAAATATTCCTCATGAGGGTTCAGTGCATGTCATCTAGGATACTAAGTATTGAGCATTGGTATCCCAATCACTTTTCATTAGATCATTTTGAGCCTACTCTGATTGGGCCAGTGCTTCCTCATGGAAATTTGATGTACAAATCCTTTTATCAATATAAAAAGTGAGAGTTGGCTCCTAAGTCGATTCAGCCTAGTTATTCATTGCCTCTTCTTACATCAACCTCTTCTCCATCTATTCCTGCTCTTAGAGCAGGTAGTGCCTTACACCTCTTCATCATCGAGGGTTGAGGTTAAGCTTGTTCCTCTGAGTAGAACCCATCGTCTTCCTAGGACTACACATCCTTCGATGTTTTCTTCTATTCCTATGACTGGACCTAGTATAGACAAGGGAAAGACATCCATGCTATCAAAGTCTGCAACTTACCCTCCCTTCGAGTTCTCAATCCTAGTAGATATCCCTCAACCTACTCGATATGAAAAGAGGAAGCATTTCCCTCATGCTCATTTGTCACCACTTTCTCCTCCTTCCTAGCCTATGCAGGAACACTCTATTCTTCCAACTTCTCCTTGAGAAAAGTGAGGTAGAGAACCCATTATTGTGTATGTAGTGCCTATCTTAGGTGCACCTCTTGTTCTATCGGTTGGGCCTTCTCCTATCCCTGACATGATTTAAGAGGCCTCTCTTATGGAGCATGATGCTTCCAAATCATCCCAAGATTCATCCCCTATTCCCTATCTTCATCCTAATCAATATGTGAGTGAGAATAAGCATCATCGATGGGTGATGGCTCAGGAATGAGATGCTACTTTGCATTCTGACGATGCACCTTCAGCACCCGCTCCTGTCACATGTCTATTCTTGTCTCTTCAAACGTTTCAGTATCTACATCATCTTTGACATTGTTATCGACTTATTTTGGAATTCTTCATGAATCCCCCCATAAACAATACAATTCTTCATTGCTTCTTCTTTGAAGCACTTCTCATCACCTCATTATCAGATGTACCTCTGTTGTCTCTACCATTGGATATGTTGCACATTTAGGTGGTGTCTAGTGCTTCTTTGCTTGATCCTCCTATTTCACGGTTGCTTCTTCATCAAAAATTTCCTACTATCCTCCAACTTGAAACAATTGACAAGCAACTTATGCCTCCTATGCAGCCTAAACACAAGTTTGAGTAGGGCCTCGTTCTAGAGTTTTGTTGGTGCAAATCGGCTTAGGTATGTTCCTCACCTATCTCTTTTCCTATTTTAGTGTTTGTTTCTCTGCCTATTTCTATTTGTGTTTTTGAGAAGTCTCTACCTTCTCCCAAGTTTGTTATTGCCCCTCTTGCAAAGGTCGGCAGTCCGACTCCTGTATCACCTACTTCCTCTATAGAAGCATGCTTGTTAAACTCTTTAGAGGATATCTCAGTGCTCCCTACAATCTTTACACGATCATTGACTCTTGCCTCTTTGTGGATGCAGATGTTGAAGATGCCTCCCTCTTGCAGTTGGTGAGGCACCTAGTGTTACCATTGCAGTTGTTCCTCTTCGAGCTCATCCTCCTTCCCCATGTGATCTTGATTGGGAGTACAATAATCTAAGGGATAACCTTTAGTACAATACCCTTCTTATCTTGTAGCATTAATGTGTGTGCATAATTGTGATCCCCCGTGCTTGCTTTATATGTTTGTTCCCTCCTAGAGGACCTAAATCACTATGTTTGTGCTTGGAAACGGGAGGTTGACTATCTTTATCTATTGTTGTCTCTTGGAGGACCTAAGTTTCTCTGTAAGTACTAAAAAATAGGGGATTTTCCATCATACAACTTCTTCTATATATTATTTATGTCTTCTATATGTCGTATCTTGCATTTTGACATTCGAGAATGATGTAAAGCATTGGGGGAATTTAGGCCTTCTTCCATGTTGACTTGACTCTTTATTTTTATCTTTGTCTTCTATAGCGTCCTAAATTGTACTCCCTTACAATTTAGTCCACATATTGGGCCCTCACCTTAGTGTTGATCTTCCAATGCTTAATTAAGACCTGATTATGCTTGCATCATGCATATATGACCTTATTTTCCCTTCACACATTGCATGACCCCTTAGTTTGGTCCTAAAATAGGGTAGGACCAAGGTGTGGCACTTTGGTCCTCACTAGGACTAGGGTGCCATGCTCTGGTCCTTCTTATTTAGGCCCTATTTTGAATCCCTCTCGCATTATCAAATTTGAGCAGGAAATCTCTCTCTATGTTGGCTCATGTAAATAAATTAGCATGTTTTTCGATGGGTAAGTATATAAGGAGGCTTTCCCCTCTCATTTGCATATACAAAAGATAAAGACATCATAAGAGAAGGCCAAATTATAATCATCAAGCATTGAAGCATTCATCATCAAGCATCTCTAGAGGTCTTCAAGGTTGCATTCTTCATTTATCAATTGTGGAGCATCATTACATCTTTCTTTTGCAAGCATGTGTGTGTGATTAGGGTTTTGTCATGTGCATGCCATTTCATACAACATATGTGATTACATTCAAGAAGCAAAGCATCATTATTAGTCATTGCAAAACTGAGGTATATCCTTCCATTATTTATTTCAGTGTTTGAAATATTTCAATCAAGGTTAATTCCTAAACTGAGATTTGACTTAGGCAAACCCCTATTCCCAACCCATTTCCCTTTCTTCCTATGTACATGAAACAGGTACAAAGCTACGATCTTTAGAAAAAAGCATTATTCATAGAGATGAATCAAACCCTTTTGGTGTGTGAAAAGTTAGGAGGACTAGACCGATGAGAATTCCGGTCTTGAGATTTTTGGAGCTTTTTCAGGGATCAGATCTAAATCTTCTTATACTGCTCAAATCCAATTGTGTGTCTCAATCCTACATCTGTAGCTTATTTTTTCTGTGTTTTTACCTTCATTTTCAACACTTTACCCTAGATTCATCAATTCAACTCATAAAAGAGGGAAAACAAATCATCTCCCTTGAAATATAATCAACATTCAGTCCTTATCTTCTTGGTTTGTGATAATCTATTGTATTTCACCCCTCCTTTGAATGTAATGGTAAATTAGTGGTTCTCACATATCTAACAGTGGAAACCCTAATTTCCCCCCCATACATTTTGGCAAATCCAACTCCTTATACATTTATTTCCGATTTATGTTCTTAGATATGAGTGTTTATGCAATTTAAAATTCAAATTTACATTTACAAGTTTAATTTCCAATTGAATTTAAAAAATTTTAGAGGTTAATCTCACAAAACCCCTAATTTTTAAATTCTAAAATTCATCTTGTGATTTTCCTAATTTGGATTAATTGTTTTAGATCTGATTTAGAAACATTTCAAAATTCAAATCCAAATTCATAGATCTCATTTTAATTAAATTATATAAATTTAGAGGTTTAATTCATAAAAACCTTAATTTATTTTGGTTAATTTGATTTGTGGATTGCTTCAATTGGTCACATCAACTTTCAAATCTGATTTTAAAAGATTAATTATGACACTTAATAGAGTTGATTTATTTTATATTTCACATATGATTACTTTTCTTTTCACTTATATCTATAAAAATCATATGTTGGATAATGGCTTCTTTCATTTCACATTGCTTCTTTTCATTCATAGCACTTTGGCATATTGTTTTTTTAGGGTTTCAATCTCCTTCCTTTCAATCAATTTGATCTCAAAGCTTTCATATATAGTACAAATTGATTTATGGTGATGTTTTTAGGAAAGTGTGTTTCATATATATATCACCTTAAAGCTTTTGTAGATCCCAATTCTAAAGATGCTAATGGAAAACCTTCTCATACACATACCCTAGTGCAAGAGGGGCAAGATCAAAACATTGGTGTTTCCATCTCTCTAGATCCTCCTTATTTTCTAAGAGCCTATGTTAAACATAAAAACATTTGTAGAGAAGATGATTTCATTTATTTAATTCACGGTCTCTCTCCCCAAATAACATTAAGTAAAGATGAGGCCTTAGATGATAAGGATCTTCCTTCCCAATCTACCAAAGAGGATACACATGATGAAAGAAAGGAAAATCTTCACAAGATATTCCTTCTTCATCTACTAATCCCTTCATTCCTTCTAAACATCCTTACACTACAAACTTTAAATAAATTTATTACAATGTTCCTCACCTTATCAATTAAAAGATTTTTATAGGAGTGGCTTTAACATGATATCAAAAAAAGGTTTAAGAGGACAAGGACTTGGAAAATATAAACAAGGAATTAGAGTCCCTGAAAACCCTCCTACACAAATTACCATAGAAATCCTAGGAAATGATAATAAATCTCCTATGGATGACCTCTTTAGGATTCAAGATTTTAAGGATCATATTGCAAGACAACAAGCCATTCGTGCATCTAAAAGTGCTTCTTCTTCAAAAATTCCTTTTTTTATTCATTCATCAAACTCACGATCATCATGCTAATGATTGTCCTAATTTTCAAAATGCAATGAAAGGACTTTTTGATAGTGGAAAATTTAAAATTATAGATGATAATCCTTCTTCTAATAATAATAAGCCTTTTCCTCAATCTCAAAAGAATAAGCCTACACCTATTGATGATCAAGAAAAATTGGCTACTAGAATCTTATAGAAATTGATGTATCACAAGAATGTTGTTTTTCCTTTTGTCAAGTTTAGTACTAAGCATAAAGAAGGTAGTGTGTATTGTATTTTTCATCATGGTGGTTCTCATTCTCTTGGAAAGTGTAAAGCATTTAAGGAATTTGCTTAAGAACAATACAATTTTGCTTGTATATGTCTTTCAATAGATGTTGTTCTCTTTCTAGTTGAAAAGGTAGTGCCTTAGCACTCCTTTCTCTCTTTCTAGGTGAAAAAGTAGTACCTTAGCACTCCTTTCTCTCTTTCTAGGTGAAAAAGTAGTGCCTTAGCACTCCTTTCCCTCTCATGTTGCTCCTCACCCTATGAAAAAAATTGTTCACTTAATTGGGGACTCTTTATCATTAGAGGTTCTTTTTCAATTTCAAATATCTTGGGGTAGAAACATGATTCTCTATCCTATCTCTTATCTTTAAAGTTTCACTATTTGCTTTATGGATTGCATTATTCATAAATTGATGTCCTTTCTTGCAAAGAATTATCCTTCATACGATTACATATGTGTCCCTAGTTAGAACCAATTATTTTCTTGAAAAAATGCCTCTTATGAATAATTTCTCCTAAGGAAATGTGTGATTCTTCCCCCTAATCTATCTTTGTCTTCTTTCTTGGGGGGAAAGGATGGCTTTTTTCCCTTTCTCTATTTCTATGAATAGTATCACTATTCCCTTTAGGGGCTATATTTTGCATGTTTTGATATCCTTTCTTGCATGGAATGATATGTAGCTTATGATTATCCCTCTTTGGCAGAATCAATGATCTCTCTCTCTCTCTCTCTCTCTCTCTCTCTCTCTCTCTCTCTCTCTCTCTCTCTCTCTCTCTCTCTATCTATCTATCTTTGAATATTACCACTTCTTTAGAGTTGAATTTTACATATACTAATATCTTTTCTTACATTGGATATTTATTCATGTGAGTATATTGTGAATTTCCTTATGTTTTATCTCTCTTTAGAGGTTGTGTGATTCTTCTCATTGTCCTTATGCTTGGAGGGAAATGATCTCTTTCTCTTTCTTTCTTTATGTCTCTCTTGTCCTTTCTAAGGATCCAATTTTTCTTTGTGAGTGGTGTTTGCTTATGATTTGATGTCATTCCTTTTGTGAAGTTATTGTTTTCTCAAGGATTCTCTCTTATGCAAGAGGTGTAAGTCCTTGGCTACAACCTCTTCTTCACTTGGCAATGTATACCTATTATTAACCTACCTATCACATTGGGTAAAAAGTGTGTCATCCTTCATCGAGAATCTCTTTTCACCTAGCAATAGGGGGAAGGTATGAATTCTTGTTCTCCTTCCTTTATTTTGGTAGAAGATGTTATGTTTGTTCAAGAAACTCCTCTTGGAGGTAGATGTCTTTTGAGAAAAGATCTCTTCTCCAAGGATCTCCTTTACACTTATTGCAAGATATCTCTTTTTCAACTATCTTATCCTTGCTTGAAGAGTATTCCCTCTTTGGCTTGGATTTATGACATTGTTTCCTAAAAGATATCTCCTTAGTGTTGAATTTGGATACCCTTGTTTATTGCTTCCTTAAAACATCAATATAGGGCTATGTTGACATCTTAAGGGGAGGGCACCCATATCACTCCCTCTTGTACCATATTGTATCATGTTTTTGCATATCATTTTTGCATGTCTTAAACGGGGTGTTTATTCTTGAAATAAGAGGAAAGAAACTCTTATATGAGACACTTCATGCTTGAAACAAGACATAGCATTGATATATATCTTAGACGGGGTTACACATCACCAAAAATAGAGCAAACAAACTCTTACACAGGAGGTCCTCGAAGCTAGGCATGCATCTGTTGCAATTGGGGTTACACATTCTTAGAACTAGAGGAAACTCTTAGAGTGAGATGATCTCGAAGCTAGACATTCACCACTTGGAATTTTTATTTACATTACATGTATTAAACAGGTTGATGCACACTCAAAACCAAAGGAAACAAACTATTATACGGGGTGTTATATACTTGAAACCAAACATCACTTGTACACATGTACGAGGATGAGAGGAACTAATGGAACATGGATAGACTATTCCTATTCTCCTCCCCAACATGGATCACCTAGATAAAAACATCTAGGGGAAAGGTAGCTATGTCATTTCTTATCATTCTTCTCATGGATCATTTAGAAAAAAACACATCTAGTGTGTACTTGTGTTCTCTCTCTCCTTCTCATGAACTCATAGTTTTTCTATTGACAGTTTATGGGTGATGTGTGCTTTTCTCTTTTATGTGATCACTTGTGTTAGTGTGATGTCATTTTTCAATAATGATATTAGTTGTTGAGACATTTTGATAGCAAGGTCTCTTCGGCTAGTTGACTTGAGGTCTTGTTTTGGTCTTTAGCTTTTTTGTGTGTTTTCATGTCTTGTGTCTTTGCTTGTCTTTTTTTTTTTTTTTGAATTTTTGTTTTTGTCTTGTTTTGTGTGCCCTTGCATATTATTGAGTGAGTTAAGATCCTAATATTGGGGGCTTGGTTCCTCTAAATTAGTGATGTCTTATACTCCTTATGATTTTTCTCTGCATTCCTCCTCTCCTTTATCTCTCTTTCATCTACTTTACTATGAGTATGTGCACAGGCTCATACTCACGCTAAAGTGGGGGCTAAATGTAGAATTATAAATTATACTCCCTTACAATTTAGTCCATATTTTGGGCCCTCACCTTAGTGTTCATGTCTTAGTGCTTAATTAAGACCTAATTATGATTGCATCATGTAGATATGACCTTATTTTCACTCATGGTGCTTCACTGGATAGGAAAGATCATATCACATACATTCATATTGGGGGGTTTAATATCCCAAAAATAAGGGTACAATAATTTGCCCATCGGTAAAAATAAGGGGTTTTCCTAATTTGGGTTATGAAAAAATACAATATTTGGTGAAAATAGGGGGCTTTCAATTTAGGTTGTTTGTTGGGAGGGGGTGAAAAAAAAGGAATTTAGGGCAATATTTTTTGAAAATAGGGGGATTCTTTAGTATACCATGAATGCACATATTTTTAGTTAATGTAGAATATGAGATTAACAAGAGTGATTCAATGGGGATATGAAGGTCATAGATGTGTCATGCTTCTCACCTTTGTTTGAGAAAATTAAAATCAACATTGTTTGAGGACAAGCAAATTTGGGAAGGGCAGACTGTAATGTCCCTACTTTGAAATACAATTTAATAATTTAATAATAAATAATAATAAAATTAAGGATTAGAAACTGTAAACTTATTTCTTAGATTAGAAGAATAAAGGTATTTCCTTTGCATAAATTTACACGATTTGGCATGAGGCTTATTGTACATGTGCTAAACCAATTTTGTACCTAGAGTTAAATTTATCACTGAGATGTTGTGAATACCCAATCCACCTTTAGACTTATCTAAACTTATGTTTTCTAATGAGATTAGACGGGTTTTTATTTTTTATCTAGATTTACTTTCTAAATGAAATTTCTGATAACTCTCTAATTTTGAGACTACTAATTTAGGAGCTTTCAAAACAACCATGTAACAATTGAGAATGGTGTCAAGAGTTGATTCTATCATTTGTATTCTAGATGTCATTGATAACTATTTGCCTTTCTAATTAGAGATCCTAATTTGTAAGCTTTGAATGACTTTCTGATAGTCTAAAGGTTTATTTTGAACCATGAATAAAGGAATGCCAAAGTGATTTCAAGGTAATTCTATCATTGGAAGCATAGGACCCTATTAATATTAGCTTTCACAAGACAATTAGAGTTAAGGATGTATACCTTGGATTTGGATGAATTTATCTTTTGACCAAAATCTAATGAGTATCTTGTGAGCAAGGACTTAAGAGTTGCATAGGGAGAATTGCTATAAGGCACCCTACATAAATATATTTTTACCACTATCTCATTGTATGAATCTTTCTTTAATAATTAATTTGACTATACTTGTTTGTATGAGCAACCCTTAATATAATTATTGGTATCTTCTGATTCTATTTTGTAGTTTCAGATCAATAGAGGTTAAAGGTCTTTTCTTCCAAAATCTGATCACCATCTAAAATCAAAACCTTATTTAGTCATTTACCCTAGGGGACATTACAAATTTGTAAAATCGGAACCTTATTTAGTCAGAACCTTAAGGAACCCTACAAGATAGCGCTGAATATGGAGAACTGCTATAAGGCACCCTACATAAATATATTCTCAACACTATCTCATTGTATGAATCTTTCTTTAATAACTAATTTGATTATACTTGTTTATGATTTGTAGTACATCATTGGGTACTTTCTCTTGTAACAAAATGTTGGAGTTGGAAGGAATGCAAAGCATGGTTGTACAATTTGATGACAAAAATTGACATAAAAAAATAAAAAAATGTAAGAACCATAAATTTTTTGGGCAAACTTTGTGAAAGAGAGAGTTGTATGCCCAAGCCCATACAAGTTAGGCAATCTCGTGAAGGAGATGTATTCTTGTGGAATCCGTGAGAGCTAATACAAAATTTTTGCCCCATAAAGCCTTACCCACTCAATGTAAAAAAATACAGTACTTCAATATGTACATAAGTTGGCTCCTTGAGGCATTTATACAAGTGGTTGTGGAAGTTCTGCAATTGGTTTGACTACTTATGTATCAAAGGACCTTGAAACTAGTGAAATAGTTGTTGAAAGTGGAGCACTGGTATTGAGTGATAGGGGTATTTGTTGAATAGACGAGTTTGACAAAATGTTAGATAATGCTCATAGCATGTTACATGAGGTTATGGAACTACAAACATTGTCACTTGCAAAGGTTGGGATCATAGCATCTCTTAATGCAAGCACATCGGTTTTAGCTTGTGCCAATCCTAGCATTTCACACTACAACCCTAGACTTTCAATTATTGATAATATCCAACTTCCTCCAACATTGTTTTCCAGGTTTGATCTGATCTACCTAGTGCTTGATAAAGCTGATGAACAAATAGATCGACGCCTTGCAAGGCATCTTGTTGCATTGCATTATGATGAGCCTGAGGACCAAACACTGGATGCATTGGACCTCCCAACCCTCACTTCATATATCACTTATGCAAGACAGCATATACATCCTAAAATATCTTATGAGGCTACAAAGGATCTGATCCATGGTTATGTTGAAATGCGTAGGAAGGGCAACTTCCCTGACAGTAGCAAAAAGGTTATCACAACAACACCTCGTCAAATTGAAAGGTTGATAAGAATTAGTGAAGCACTATCCTGCATTCGATTCTCTAAGTGGGTCGAAAGGTGTGATGTGGTAGAAACATTTTGCCTACTTGAAGTTGCACTTCAACAATATGCCAACGATCATTCAACTGGGACCATTGCCATGGATCTCATGACTACGAGATCTTCAACCAATGAAATAATAAGATGAGCCAATCTTGTTTCATCAAATAGGATTCTTATCATGGAAAAGATGCAAGCAGCGGGACCATCAACACGTATAATAGAGTTACTAGAGGAAATGCACAAACAGGGATCCAAGAAAGTAAACCTCAATGATATTTGCAATGCAATTGGAAACCTTGTGAGCGAGGGGTTTGTTACAACCCATAGAGACAATGTTAAGAGAACCTAAAGGAATTTTAAGGATGGTACAACACCCATATGATAATTAGTAATGATGTATTTCATAAGACTGATGTCTTAGTGCTATGACAAATTGTTTTAATATGCTTTGAGCATTATGCTATGTAGTATATCACTAGGTACTTTTTCTTGTAACAAAATGCTAAAGTTGGAAGGAATGAAAAGTGTGGTTGTACAATCTGATGACAAAAATTGACATAAAAAAAATGTAAGAACCATAAATTTTTTTGGGTAAACTCTGTGAAAGAGAGAGTTGTATGCCCGAGCCCATACAAGTTAGGCAATCTCATGAAGGAGATGTATGCCTGTGGATTCCATGAGAGCTGATACAAATTTTTTGCCCTAAAAAGCCTTACCCATTCAATGTAAAATAAACACAGTACTTCAGTATGTGCATAAGTTGGTTCCTTGAGGCATTTATACAAGTGGTCATGGAAGTTTTGCAGTTGGTTTGACTTCTTATGTATCAAAGGACCTTGAAACTGGTGAAACGGCTCTAGAAAGTGGAGCACTAGTATTGAGTGATAGGGGTATTTGTTACATAGATGAGTTTGACAAGATTTTAGATAATACTCATAGCATGTTACACAAGGTTATGGAACAATAAATAGTGTCAATTGCAAAGGATAGGATCATAACATCTCTTAATGCAACAACATCAGTTTTATATTGTGCCAAACCTAGCGATCCATGCTACAAACCTAGACTTTCAGTTATTGATAATATCCAACTTCCTCCAATATTGCTTTCTAGGTTTGATCTAATCTACCTAATTCTTGATAAAGTTGATGAACAAATAGCTTGGTGCCTTGCAAGGCATCTTGTTGCATTGCATTATGATGAGACTGAGTACCAAACACTGGATACCTCCCAACCCTCACCTCATATATCACTTATGCAATAAAACATATACATCCTAAAATGTCTGATGAGGTTGTAGAGGATCTGATCCATGGTTATGTTGAAATGCATAGGAAGGGCAACTTCCCTACTAGTAGCAAAAAGGTTATCACAACAACACCTCATCAAATTGAAAGGTTGATAAGAACTAGTGAAGCACTAACCCGATCTCAACTGGGACCATTGACATGGATCTCATCACTATGGGAGTTTCAGCTAGTGAAAGAATAAGACGAGCCAATCTTGTTTCATCAGTTAGGATTCTTATCATGGAAAAGATGTAGGTAGGAGGACCATAGAATTGACATAAAAATAAATAAAAAATGTAAGAACCATAATTTTTTTGGGCAAACTATGTGAAAGAGAGAGTTGTATGCCCGAGCGCATACAAGTTAGGAAATATCATGAAGGGGATGTATTCCTATGGACTCCATGAGAGTTGATACAAATTTTCTACCCCAAAAAGCCTTACCCACTCAATGTAAAAAAACACAATACCATTTCAACCCTATTTAGTAAATTGGAAGAATTTTATAGTAGATTTGATGATTAATGGGAGTTGACCAAAATATAGAATGCAACACTTATAGTGGATTTGTTGGCACTTGCACTTGTTCGTCCTCTCTCTCCCTCCACTTTTCAATTTCTGGTAGGTTGGATGCTTTGTGGGCGGCTTGGTATTTCAATTGATCCTTGCAGTCATTATGCCAATGGGGGTTTTGCTGGGATTGCTTATAGAAATAGATTATGTCTTCTATATTGTAGCCCCAACTCTCCACTCCTGCACACATGAGATTCAAATAAAAACGAGCCAAATAGACTAAAAGTTCATTTTTATACTTTCAAAATAAAATTTTATATTTCAACTTTAAAATACAATTTGGAACCAATTATTTTCCTTTGTTTTAATTATTGTGTAAATTTGAAGCACAAAATGTCTACAAAACACTTTATTTAAACACCTCCTAGAAGATATGAAGGCCTAAAAATAATAATCTAATAATAATGCAAGTTTGGATGCAATGTCATTGAAAACTATGGTACGTGGAAATTTAATAAGGTTAGCTTCAACTGATTTTTGAAATACTACTTTGATAAGCTCCCCAAAGGAAGTGTACATATGTTTTGGATGATTTTGGATTATTGAATATCCTTGTGGTATAACATGTGTTAGTTGGTGATTATTTTGAAATAATATGATATTTTTATTTGCGTACATGTTCGAGCTCTAAATGAATTTGGATTTAGTTACCCCATCATTTGATAACATTTTTTTTAGCCCAAGTGTGTTTTTTCATTGGTTTAGTTATTATGTTATCTTTATCTTTATTATAGTTCTCAACCAAAATGTTGGCAACAAGGGATTTCGAGATGGTAACCCCCTTATCTATAATATAATCAAAAGTGGGAACATAATGGAATTGTAGATGAAAATATATTTTAGAAATAATATTTATGGTGAAAATATAGAGAATTTTTTTTTTGGTTAGGCCAATGAAACTACCTAGAAAAGCAACTCCATAATTTAAGGAAGGAAGAAAAAAATCCCCATTTTGTTGTTTTGCATTTGTATGCCCTTCCCATTTGTGGCTTGGAGATGTGTTGATCTCATTAGAACATTATTCCAAGGTACTAAATATATCATTGATCTTTTTCTTCATCCAACTCATTATCGATATCATCTGATCCAGATTCAACATTGTAAGGATTGGTCATATCATCATCATCATCATTGATATCAGTCAAAATATCATCGGAATAGTGACGATAATTATTGTTCATTGAAATTTTGATGAACATTGGGGACCAGTTTAAAAAAAAAAAGTGAAAATCTCACATTAAATTGAAAGGTACCTGATGAAACAATAAGCTAATTCACTTTCATAGGAAAATTTTGGCTGACTTTAATCTCAAATGAGTTAGTGTGATTTACTTAGATATATCTTTCCTTGAAAGCATTATTCATGAAACCACACAAAGGAATATTAATCCTCTAATTAACTTAATTCACCCTTGATGAGCAAATTAATATAAATAGCAACAAGGAATTGAATATATGAAACTTGAGACAATTATGGTTACTTTAACCATACAAAAAGTGAATATGAATTTAAAGTATGAACTGATATAACACGCCACAACAAAAGGGTTTAATATTACTGAAATAAAATCTGGTACAAATTAACAGAAAATGTCTTGCTTGCTACTTGAATATGATAGATATAGTGTCTTTAAAAAAAAAAAAAAACACACTTCCTTTTATAAGGAAGAGCCACCTAATTTGAAACTATATGTCTCATGATGAAACAACACGTCTTAATCATATTGTTTGTAATCCTATGCTCAATGTATTCCTGTTATTTGTAATTGTTGATGTTGGTGATAAAATGCCTCATGACATATTCCTTCTTATACCATTCATCCATGATGACTTTCATATTGTTCAATACATGCACCTCATCATTGATATCTTCCAAAGCTTGAGGGAGCCCTTTCACCAACGTGTCTTTCAACTAGTCAAATGGAACTAGCGAGCCATCATCACCATGCAGAATGGCTGAGAGTCTATTTGTGTCCTCTTTGTCAAGGCACTCCATATCTTTCACAAGTTCTTCTCGAAATTCTTGATGTTTTGCAAGAAATTTTTTAATCCTTTTAGAATCATCTGAGGACACAAGATCTTTAAGTTTCAATTTGTCCATCTTTTCTCTCGTCTTCTCTCAAATCCTTATATGCTCCTTGAGAGCGTTAAAATTTCTTGCATATGTGATCTTATAATTATTAGAATAAAACATCATTTCTTTGAATTGGTGTGTGATAAGCTTGTCCATCATGTCATATACAACTTTATTAGTTTGTTGCCCTCTTTCCTTTAACATCTTTTAAAAATTTTGTGCCCTCAACCTCCAATAGGTTGAATCCTCTAGTGCTAGAACAACTCATTGGTCATTTTCAAGTAGAGGCTCTCCTCCTTTGGTGATTGATTTTAGCTTGTCCTCCATCTGTAACCTTTCATCTTCTGATTTCTCATATCTAACTTTGTAAAGCATCTCTTTCCCTGATCAATTTCTCTACTTGTGCCTTATTAAATTTCGTAACATTCATATTTAAGTTTGTAGTGATCAATGGATATGTTTCTCCTCCACCCTCCACACCATGATGTGGCCAAAAACCTTATATGTATCTATGAGAGTGGGCATCTCATCCTTTGCATAAAGTGCCCATTGTAACAAGGTTTTCTCTATAGCAATCAAATCCAAAGCCAAAGTATATTCTATCTACATTCTCAAGTAAAATTTTCCTTTTTGTGTTTGGATTTTTCACAAATCTATCAAATACAATAGAAGAGCACATATCCCATCCTAGGATGATAACAACACAAACATCCTGTAGAAGTTGTCTTCCCCTTGCAGGGGTCATAATGTCCATCTCTACATCCACATCCTCCTAAAGTTTCTCCAACAAATCATTTTCATTTTCTTAGGTAATTTCATCTACCCCTTGTGTCAACAAATTTTCTCTATACTTATACAAATTTGATCTAAATTCAGGAGTACGAATAAATTCATTGTCTGAAAAAAACTCTTTACACTCTAACTGCCTTATATCATCCCTTTCATCAATTTGGGGTGGCTCCGCTACAATTAGTTTGTCCTAGTATAGGTTAGCTTCTAGAATATAACCTCCATCTTGTTCAGACACTTCCTCAATATCACTTTGTAACATAGGGCTAAACTATGGTGACAAATGTATAAGAGGAGTTACAACTTGAATACTTTTTCTAACTGGCCTCTAGGACCCTCTTCTGAAGATGTGATGGAACTCCTTCAATTACTTCATCCATATGAGCAATCATTTCATTCATTCTTGCAATAGGGTCCTCAATATTTGAGAAAGCATCAAAACTAGTGAAATTATGATTCTTCCTCCACTCTTTAGCCCTTGTGACCATGTCATATGCTTCTAACCTATCCATGGATTGCTCCTCATCCAAGTTTCTTATAATATCATTGTGTTCAAATGGCACATGCTCATATAAGTTTTATAAGTGTGGTTGTCATTGCACCAAAAGATCAACCTGTTAATGCTTGATACAACCACTAGACTTATAGAATCCATAGGAGGTGGTTAAGCCATGTCACAAACCTCGAGCATTGTGTTGCACAACACAAGAAAACCAAGGGCGCACACCTTGAAATAATCCCCCCCAGCATAAGCAAGGGGTTTGAACCTGTGACCAAGCTTCAATATTGTTGGTATTATGGATGAGTTCTTCATGTGTTGCATTGGTTTTATCATTGATGTAAACACTTATCTTCTTGGAGGTCTACATTATGTTCACTAGTATGGTTAGTGACTTATGCACAGTCACCAGTATGTGTTCACCAACAGGATATATTGTTCATTGGTAGTGATGATGACTTGTTATCATCTAGAGATCATTTGATTATATCAAAGACATGGATTGGATGTTTGGATTTGGTGTTTTGCTTATTGGTCTAATCAAGTTGACAGATTTGCCTTTACCGACAGATAGGTCTAGGTTATGCACCAATACATGATATCTATTCCAAATTAGCACGACACGTTATGGAGATGGTTTATTGATTGGATAATATGGTAAATGTATTGAGCCGACATATTGTATCGCATCAAGACTTATTTGTAATTGATTTAATTGTAATATCTTTAGTGAGCTAACCTATGCATTTGGTCTTAAGTTTTGTATATATGATTGTAAGATCTTATTGAAGATCGGATATAGGATATGGTATGAGTGTGTTCAAATATTGAAGAGAGAAAATAAGCAGATCCTTGTGCGAATCACGCAGACATTATTTGAAGGTCGAAGGAAGGTTATGAAGGTGTTTGACACTCATGTTCAAATCTTAAACCGGTACTGAATCCAGCATTGCAAATGCTATTTTGAGTAGTACATTATCATTGGATTTAACCATCCAATTGTAGTCAGTGTGACTCCTATTTTGTGATTGAGCAGTGAGCTCTAGGCGGTTGGCCTTTCTGCATGTGCAGACCCCATTTGTGTACACTTACTATCTATAGTAGTATCATCTAATTGTGGGTAAGGTTTCCCACCGTGGTTTTTCCCCTTACTGAGTTTCCATGTCAAAATCTCCATGTCATGTGTTGTGGATGTTGTTTCTCTTTATGTTTCATGCATTAAGTTACACTGGTACTGCTATAACTATTTATCTATTTTACCAACATTTAAGTTTGGTTTACTAGCACTAAGTTTAAGTTGGAATAATTTGCATTTGAATTATAATTTATTGATAATTGGTTCACAACTGATTCACCCCCCCCCCCCTCTCAGTTGTCCTTCTCGGGTCCTAACAATTGGTATCAGAGCTAAGTCCTCTTTTTGCAAAAGCCTAACAACTTGAGGAGATCCTATGGCAACAAATATTTTCAAGAAGGATAGTCTGAAACTTGATGGAACTAACTATGGTATATGGAAGATCAGAATGGAAACACATCTGAACTATATTGGAAGAGATATATGGGATGTTACAAAGAATGGCTATGTTGGTCCTACTCTAAATCAACCTCATTCACCAACATTGGCTAAGGACTTGGACAATGATTGCAAAGCAAGAGAAGCACTTCTGAGCACATTATCAGATCAACAAATCATGGGATTATCAGACTAGTCTATTGCTAAAGCTATTTGGGATAAGCTGGAAACACTGAATGAAGGAGATACCACTGTCAAAATTGCAAAACTAGAATGTTATCGGGTCAGGTATGGAAATTTAAAAATGGAAGAAGATAAAATAATTTTTGCATTTATCAAAAGAGTTAATGAAATTGTTTTAGGAATACAATATTGTGAAGGATCCTTAAGTGAATATGAAATTGTGTCTAAAATTTTAAGAGATTTGCCACCAGCTTACAAAATGAAAGTGATTGCTATTAATGAGTTGAGAACAATGCCTGATACTTTAGTTTCTAGAGATACTTTGGTTGGAAAAATTTCAACATTTGAGCTTGAGGAATTTGGTCTTGTTGCTACAGTAAAGATTGAGTTAGCTTTCAAAGCATCATCATCATCTAAAAAAACTGATTGGAAAGCACTTTATGCAAAAGAACTTGAAGATATGAGTAGAGAAAATGAAGAACTTGAAGAGCTTGAAGAGCTTGAAGCACTATTTGCAAGGAAGATGCCTAAAGGTCCAACAGGAAGTAAGTATGAAGGTAAAGCACCTTTCAAATGTCTTAATTGCAATAAAGTTGGTCATATAGCTTCTAGATGTCCCGATAGACATGCAAGACTAAGAGAGGAAGCAAAAAGATCATATAAGCCTGACCTTGAATATCAGAGATACAGATTTAAGAAAAATAGAGATAAGTCATGTTACTATGTAGATGAAGGTATTACAAATGATTCAAATGGATATCTAGCAGATAACGGATGGGCTTTTCTTGTAATAAAAGAAGATCAATTGACACCTATTGTCAAACCGGTAGAGTAGGCATTGGAAGAAAAAATTGAAGAAATAGATGAATGGATTATAGATAGTGGATGCTTGCATCATATGACTGGTGATACAAGAAAATTCTTATCATTTTAGGAAATTCATGGAGGTCTAGTAAGGTTTGGAGATGATAAATCTTGTTTAATCAAAGGAAGAGACACTATATCTTTGGATGGTAAGCACAATACTGACAATGTTTATTAAGTAGAAGGTTTAAAGCATACTCTTTTGAGTGTTGGTCAGTTAGTTGAGAAAGCATTTTAATTACAATTCAAGAATGGAAAATGCAAAATCATAAACATAACTGGATTGGATATTGCAACCGGTACTCAAACTAAAGGTAATATCTTTCACTTGAATACCAGTGATAAGACATGTTTGATTGCACACATTGATGAAAGTTGGTAATGGCATAAAAGACTCTGTTATGTGAATTTTGGTTGCATTGTAAACATCAGTTCAACTAAGGTAGTAAGGGATTTACCTAGGATTGTGAAACCTTATAATCCGGTATGTAAGGAATGTCAAATGGGAAAGCAAATTAAAACAACATTTAAAAGCAGTATTCAGAAATCCAATAATATTCTTGATTTAATTCATATTGATTTATGTGGTCCAGCAAGAACAAGAAGTCTACAAGGAGATAGATACTTTATGCTAATAATTGATGATTATTCTAGAATGTGTTGGGTTACTTTTCTCAGGGAGAAATCAGAAGCTTTTGAAAGATTCGAGATATACAAGGCAATGGTAGAGAATGAAACCAGCAAGAAATCAAATGTTTAAGATCAGATCAAGAAGGAGAATTTACATCTAGATAATTTAATGCATTATGTGAAGTGAATGGAATCAAAAGACAACTATCAGCACCCCAGACACCCCAATAGAATGGAGTTGTAGAAAGGAAGAACAAAACTATTCTGGATGCAGCAAGAACAATGTTAATGGAAGCAAATCTACCTCATGTGTATTGGAGAGAAGCAGTGAATATGATGGTTATACTTTCAACAGAGTTCACATCAAAAGTGAAACTGGTAAGACTCCTTATGAACTATGGTTTGGTCATATTCCTACTCTTAAGTATTTAAGAATATTTGGAAGCAAATGTTATATTAGAAGAGATGAGTATATTGGCAAATTTGATCCTAGAAGTGATGAAGGAATATTTCTTGGTTATTCATCTAAAAGCAAGGCATATAGATGTTATAATAAAAGATTACAGAAAATCATTGAGAGTACTAATGTGAAGATAGATGAACACTTTAGAGGAGATTCAAGATCTGTAGAACCGACAGTTGAAATGATTATAAATGAACTGACATAGATTGCACCGATACAGATTGAAGACCTAGTCACACCGACATCATTAGAAAACTCAACTGTGACTGAAGAACAAAAACATGTAAGTGGAAATCAGAACAAACCCAGGTATGTAAGAATGAATCATTCAAAGAATCAGATAATTGGAAACAAGAATCAAGGTGTTATGACTAGAAGAAGATTAGCAAATGAAGAGGTATGTTTAATTTCTCAAGTTGAACCAGCATCTGTTATTGAAGCATGCTAGGATGAACATTGGATAAAAGAAATGGAAGATGAATTAGAACAAATTGAAAAGAATAATACTTGGACATTAGTTCCCCGGCCTAAAGACAAAAATGTAATTGGAACTAAATGGGTATATAGAAATAAACTTAATGAGAATGGTGAAGTAATCAGGAACAAAGAAAGATTAGTTTGTAAAGGTTATTCATAGAAAGAAGGAATTGATTATAATGAAACCTTTGCATCGATAGCCAGAATTGAGACAATTAGACTATTTCTTTCATTTGCAACTCATAAGAACTATAAAGTTTATCAGATGGATGTAAAATGTTCATTTTTGAATGGAGATTTTGAGGAGGAAGTTTACATTGAACAACCTTATGGATTTTCTTTGACAGATAATAAGGATATGGTTTGCAAGTTAAGGAAAGATTTATATGGTTTGAAGCAAGCTCCCAGAGCTTGGTATGCTAGACTTGACAAATGTCTTTTGAAGCTTGGTTACACAAAAGGTAATGTTGACAACAATTTATATTACAAAGTTACCAATGATGATATTTTGGTTATTGAAGTATTTGTGGATGATATCATTTTTGGAGGTGAAGATGGATTATGTAAGGACTTTGCTAACCAGATGCAAAAAGAATTTGAAATGTCTATGATTGGAGAGATAAAAAAATTTCTAGGTTTGCAGATTTCACAAACAAATAAAGGAATATTCATATGTCAAACAAAGTACTTAAAGGAACTCTTGAAGAAATTTGGTATGGAAAAATCCAAACCGGTAAGTACTCCTATGACTACAACTGATAAATTGACATTGAAGGATGATTCAGCTCCTATTAATCTAACAAGATACAAATCTATGATTGGAGGTTTACTGTATTTGACACAAACTAGACCTGATATAATGAATGCATTATGTATTGTTTAAATATTTCAAAGCAATCCTAAAGAAAATCATGAATCAACCGTTAAAAGGATTTTTCCAGTACCTACAAGGCACAACAAATCTTGGTTTATGGTATCCTAAAGATGAAAATTTTGATTTATGTGCATACACCGATGCAAATTGGGCAGGAGATGTAGATGATAGAAAGAGTACCACTGGCGGTGCATTCTTTCTTGGTAGAAGATTGATTTCATGGATAAGAAAGAAGCAAACTTGTACATCATTATCTACGACAGAATCAGAATATGTTGTAGTAGCAACTAATTGTACTCAGGTATTATGGATCAAGCAAACATTGAAGGATATAAAGGTAAAATGCAAAGAGCCAATAATTATCTATTGTGATAATTCAGCAGCAATTGATATATCAAAGAATCCGGTATTTCACTCTAAGAGAAAGCATGTTTCTATTAAGTACAATTTTCTGAAAGACAATGTTGAAGCAAATGAAGTGAGATTGGAATAACTAAAGAGAAAATTGTACATATCTTTACAAAGCCTTTGCCTAAGGAAACATTTGAATATCTCAGAGAGAAGCTTGGGGTAATTTCCCCACCGGCAAAGACTTAGATGTTGAAGATTGGCATCAAACTGGCAGGGACTAACAGAAAAATCTTTTTCTGGCTTTGATGAAGGAGAGCTACTGCTTAGGGGGAGTAGTTAGCTGAATGTTATGTTTTGAATTCTTAACTGCTTTGGCATTTGATGTCAAAGGGGGAGAGATATCTATGAAAAAACATTATACCTTAAGAGAGAGATATACTCTTTGGATATATGTATTTTTGGTTTTGGTTTATGTTTCTTTTACAAAACTTTGTATTGATCTATCTTTGGGAGATTATTGGTTTATTGGTTTTTGGCATTCTGTTTTTGTCACTTAGATGTTTTTCCATCTAATGTTTTCATGAATTCCAAAGGGGGAGATTGTTGGTATGATGGATGACTTTGTCATGTGTTGCATTGGTTTTGTCATTGATGTCAACACTTGTCTTCTTGGAGGTCTACATTATGTTCATCGGTATGGTAAGTGACTTATGCATAGTCACCGGTATGTGCTCACCAATAGGATATATTGTTCACCGATAGCGATGATGACTTGTTATCATCTAGAGATCATTTGATTATATCGAAGACATGGATTGGATGTTTGGATTTGGTGTTTTTCTTATTAGTCTAATCAGGTTGACAGATTTGCCTTTACCAGCAAATAGGTCTAGGTTATGGACTGGTACATGATATCTATTCCAGATCAGCATGACACATTATGCAGATGGTTTATTGATTGGATAATATGGTAAATGTATTGAGCTGACATATTGTATCGCATAAAGACTTATTTATAATTAATTTAATTGTAATATCTTTAGTGAGACGACCTATACATTTGGTCTTAGGTTTTGTATATATGATTGTAAGATCTTATTGAAGATCGAATATAGGATATGGTATGAGCGTGTTCGAATATTGAAGAGCGAAAATAAGCAAATCCTTGTGTGAATCACGCAGACATTATTTGAAGGTTGAAGGAAGGTTATGAAGGTGTTTGACACTCATGTTTAGAGCTTAAACCCGTACTGAATCAAGCTTTGCAAATACTATTTTGAGCAGTACATTATCATTGGATTTAACCATCCAATTGTAGACAATGTGAATCCTATTTTGTGATTAAGCAGTGAGCTCTAGGCGATTGGCCTTTCTGCATGTGCAGACCCCATTTGTGTACACTTACTATCTGCAGTAGTATCATCTGATTGTGGGTAAGGTTTCCTACCATGGTTTTTCCCCTTATCGGGTTTCCACGTAAAAATGCATGTGTCATGTGTTGTGGATGTTGTTTCTCTTTATGTTTCATGCATTAAGTTACACCGGTACTGCTATAACTATTTATTTGTTTTACCAACACTAACTTTAAGTTGGAATAATTTTCATTTGGATTATAATTTATTGATTTCTGATTCACCTCCCCCTCTTAGTTGTCCTTCCCAGGTCCTAACAAATACCACTTGTTATAAGTGTGGTTGCTATTGCACCAAAAAATTGACTTGTTAATGCCCGATACAACCACTAGACTTGTAGAATCCACAGGGGGGATAAGCCATGTCACAAACCCTGAGTGTTACGATGCACAACACAAGGAGACCAAGGGCACACACCTTGCAACAATGAGCACAATCTTTGTGATATCTTTGCTTGACTGATGAGCCCTTCAGGATCAAAGTTCTTCCTATGCTCATTGTGTGACAGACCATTATAAGCCGATTTAGATTCAATGAGGTCATAACCCTTGGTAGTAACCATTGTAAATTATCCAAAGAACAATGCTCTTGGCATAAGAGACTATTTTCCATGTGAACCAAGATGTATAGAGCTAGAAGCAGCTAATTACCTTACAATTTCTAAATAATAAATTCTATTGGGCACTGTCCTAGGAAGGAGGAAAGAGACACCTTCAAATCCATAAACCCTTATCTTTGTATAATCTTTAAAAGCATACCACTCTCCCTAGTTATGATTCACTATTTTCCTTTCATCATAATCCTTTGGTTTGAGGAATCTCTTAATCTCTGGGATGAGTGTGTGATGACATGGATGGCCCCAAAGTTGATATAGTGGTTTGACAGAGTGTTCCTCAAAATATAAATACCAGTGTTGGTGTAAATAATTATTCATCATGGATATTATTACACTTTACTTAAGTTTACTTAGGAAATGCATTTCATAGTAGTTTGGGTATGAGACACTTGGGTGTTTGTGCCACATTGGGATAGTGTGTGTAGGAGAAATTTCACCTTTTATGGTGTTGATCTTGTTGTTACACTCCACATTCAGTGGGTGATCCACCTCATGTGGACTATTATATTATTTCTCCTACCTACCCACATCTATTTCCTACCTACCCTTGTTTCTTATTGAGCCACATGTCATGTTTGTGTGCTCACATATCCCTAGCCTTGCCTATATAAGCAAGCTCATCTACATTGTATGTAATTTTGATATTATTGATCATTTTCTATTGATGAGAATATAGTTTATTCTTGTCCTATATTGTGTCTCTATTTTATACATTTCATTGAGCTCTTGATCTTGGCAAAATCTCACAACCAGGACCATGGATATCTACTATCCTATATGGGTGTCCACATTTACATGAGTTTTCTTAAACCCTGTTTGTCATACTCCATGACCCTCAGATTATCTGTCCATAAGTTCATTTCCTAACTAACATACAAAAGCATATGTAAGAGTACAAAATAGTGTTTGAAGTAAATCTCATTAGGATTGTTCCTTATCACTTCCAAACCATGATTGATTCAGTCCACTACATATGAAACATAATCAAAAGGATGATCATCCTATGTCTAAATGTTTGTAGCCAATACCATAGATACAATATCCATAAGTGGGTTGGCTTCTATGCCCAAGTCGTGGAAAATTGAGTAGTAGGTATATGTAAAATACTCCTTAAATAACTCTACATCAAATGGTAGTTTTTCATCAGTATTAAGTATTATAATTTCTTGTCATCCTTGGGTTAGTGAACCAGTAGCCTCCACCTCTTATACACCTCTTCCACTCTATAGTACTCATTGGCCAAAGTAACTAAATCAATTTACTTGTCATAAGAAAGATCTAGGTCAAACACCTTGGAAATATAATCTCTAGTTATTGGTAATAACGGTTCTCTTGCAACGTCATATATTATTTTTGTCTATGGATTATAATTTTTGGCAATTATCACTATTAAATCCACATCTACGAAAAATATTGGGGATTACCAATTTTCCTAAATTGTAAACCCATGGGTTACATATTGGTTCTACTTTGTTCCTTCTCTTATGATGGTACAAGAATAATTCCTACCCTCTCTGTGGAGTTCACACATCTCCTTAATTTTCAAACTTGTCTCGCAATCACTCCATGTTAGAGTTTAATTGAGATGTCCTTTTAGATTTAGGGCTAGAGTCAAGGAATTGGTCCATTAAGTCCTGGTTTAAATGTCTCCCTTCTTTCTTGTGTCTTTCATTTTTTTCTTCTTGGGTCTCCTCTTGCATTACCTTTTCTTTTTGTTTCCTAACCCTAGGTTTTTTTTAATGTTTCCTCCATTGTGTTCTTTAGAAAAAGGGATAAAACCAAATATGCATAATATCTCACTGATTCAGGTACTTACTTGGATCTTTGTGAATAACTCTGAATCTCTAGTAGTGTTTGATCTCCAATTCTTCTCGCTTTCATTTAAGCGGCCTTTGAATTTATTCACAAGCATTGATTATGCATAGAGATAGTTTTGAATCTGAATTGGAAGATTTTATTTGTGCCACTTTTAAATTGTCTCAGAACAGTCATTGATTGTCTTGGTTTAAAAACTCATGTTGACATGACTCACTTGGCACACTATTACTTTGTTTACCATCCTCTATGTCGGGGAAACTTAGTGATTTTCTTTACCAATTGTTCAGAGTCCATTATATTTTCGATTAGATGTCTTTTTCTTTTATTTGGTATCCATTATTACATGGAATGCTAATATTTTAAAGAGATCCTCATATGTCTCCTCGACACCTTTTATTTC